>NC_060903.1:14870705-15105705 GCF_014805685.1 Silurus meridionalis
GGGTGTAGAGGAAGACAGGTCAGAGCGTCCTAAAGGTTCACTATTACAGTAATCAGTACTGGAACTAGAACCAAGGCGTGAACTTGAAAGTAAAAAAAGACCTCCTTTTTTGAGGTAAACAGAACCTTGTGCTAACATTTGTTCTGGCTAATTATTGGACAGCAGGCTACATTTCAAGCCACGTAGAAAGAGAGGAGGTGGAACCATCCGTCACACCGTTCCTATTTAGCCCCTGACACACGGTAAACGATGTGGCCGAGGGCCGGGGTCAGTGTTCGAGACGCTGAACTCCGACTTTGTTATCGTTGGAAGAGGGAAGCGACACGTTTTTTTGAGCTCGGGCTCAGTCTGGTTTTGTAGCGCACCGCACGGCAGGAGCAGAATCAAACTGAAAGCAAAACTGTTCGTGTACACAAACTCTCTCACACACACACACACACACTGAACTCCAATTCCAAAAAAAATCTCATAAACCCATATTTTATTCACGAAAGGACATAGAAAACATTTCAAATGTTTCAGCTGAGGAAATTGAATGTAAATAAAGTAAAAAATAAGGTAATTTTGAATGTTTGTAATACATCTCAAAAAAGTTGGGATGGGGCAAACAAATCCAAACGTCTGGAAAAACTAAGTGTTAGATATTTAGACATTGAAACAGTTGGAGAAACATTTTGCCCCTAATGAGGTTCACTGGACTTCTAGTAGTTCCTAAAATAGCAAAGTCTACTAAAGGCAGTGGAGCATTTTCACATTTAGCTCCTAAACTTTGGAATAGACCAGAAAGTGTTCAGGGCTCAGACACACTCTCTCAGTTTAAGCGCAGTTTAGCAATTTAATCTGATCACATGCACATTATCAACTCGTGCTTGTTAATATATTGAACAGCAGCTACGCTAATTCCTCTCCACTGCTTCTCTCTCTCTCTCTACCCATCCCGAGGCATCCTGAGGTTGCGCCAACTCCAGTCGTTTCCCACCTCATGAAGATTATGGACCTTCAAAGTAGTAGATGCCTGCAAACATCCTGAACCATCTAAAGACGTACCAGCGCCAATTGGATTTTACTTCATGTGGAGTTTGGACATTGGACCTTTTTAAATGTTTAAAGGCTCTGGCAAGGAGAAGCTGGTGTTGGTTCTACTGTATGATGATCTCAAATGGTTTACGCCGATAACAGAAAGCTGATTGGCTGTTGCATGTTGGTCTGATTTGTAGTCGTAATACAGCGAATTGTATTTGGACAAGCAAAAGAAAGATGTACAACACCACGTAAACTAACAAATAAAACCTACTAAGTATGAGCATCAGATAGAGCGTTACATGGACATCGGAAATATAAAGACCTGTTTAAAATGTTTTAAGACCTTTAATTTAGGTTTTTTAATTTAAACCTTTTTTTTAAATTATTTTTTAAGACTCTGTGGAAACCCTGGTAATTGTTACTAGATGTACAATAACTTGTATAACTGTATCATTGTAACACATTTCTTACAGTATATTTCCAAAAAATAAAGAAATTCATTGATTTTATACTTAATATCGAACTTAATATGTATATTTTTCTTATATTTTAGTCATATATGTTTCTTTCCAATATATGTTACCACACAAAAATGGAGACACAATTGCGTTTTTAGATGTGGTAATAACATTTTCCCTTGAAGAGACCCAGGAGATGAGTGAATGGGTTGGTGTGGAAAATCTTGAGTTGCCTGCTGTAGATCTTCAACCCTACACTGTGAACACTGAAGGCACCCCATACCTCCTCACCTCACCTACATCAGTACCCGAGTTTACTAACACGATGGTGGCTGAATGAACACAAATCTCCACAAGCACACTCCAGAATCTAGAGAAACATCTTCCCAGAAGAGTGACGGTTATTCTAACAGCAAAGTGTGGAATGTGATGTTCAGAAAGCAAATACGCATCTTATAGAGAGGTGTCTGTAAACCTTTACCCGTATAGTGTATATAGAACATGCAGAGAAATCAGAATGCATGTTACTAGAAATGAATCAAGACCTTCTGACCAATCAGAATCAAGAATTTAATGACAATGGTGTCTGAGGCAAAAATGTACTCGGCTTCACTGATCGATGAAAGGGGACTCGTTTACACCGAATATGTGTGTGTCAGAGAGTGAGTGAGAGAGAAAGAGAGGGAAAGAGAAAAGCTTGCAGTATGTATGAGTCACACTTGTTTGTAGGGGTGACAAAAATTGTGACAGAGCCCAGACGCTAGACACCAGCTGCAGCCACTCGTAAATAGACTGTTGTCTAGAGGGCACATGTGTGTGCCCCCCACTCTTTCACTCACTCACTCACACACACTCACGCACACTCACACACACAAATATGCTCGCACGCTCAAATTGGCACAAAAGACTTCAGGACACACTTCATGCAGACAGCTTTTTTGTAGTATTCACGCAGTCATTTACACACACACACACACACACACACACACACACACACAGTTGAGTAACAATGTGGATCAATTTTTCGAATTCACTGAACACTCGTGAGTTCAACTTGAACTTGACTTTAAGTTAATCACCAGGGCCCCTTGTTTGTGGTTACGGTTGCCAGTTCCTGCCCTTGAGGGGGTTAGGAACGGGGCAATGTCAGGCCAAGTGTGTAAGCTGTGAGCGCACACACACACACACACACACACACACACACACACACACACACACACACGGTATCACATGTCTACCAGCTTATCTGTGCAGTGTCACCATGTTAGGAGAATGTATATGAGCTCCTAAATGTATGTCTAGTAATCCATATGTTTACAGATACACCAGTGCTCACCAGATAGAAGGCAGTAGCAAAGGGGCCTGAAGAAGGTTGAAGGGAGGCTGGAGGGGGGCTGGAGCGGCCAGAAGGGCCAAACTGGCCTTGACGGCTAAGTGGAGTCCTGCTGAAGGTGAAGGGTTAAACGAGCCTGGCTTTCCTGCTGAGCCAGCACTCTGCCAAGTGCAAGGTTTCATTGTAGTAGATAGGGAATGAAACTCCTGCCCATTAGTCATGGAAGGAGCGTTGAGGCTCCTCACGGGTTGTTAACCGTTTCACCGCCACACTCGTAAAACAAAACACACACACACTTACGAACACTCATATTCTGCTAGGTCAGAGGCAGCAGGTTGACACGTCTGAACACAACACTTGTGCTGTGAAGTTTGAAAAGAAATTTAAAGAAAAGTGTTTTTTCACTATGAATTAAACGAAAAAGGAGGGTAGCAAAGAAATAACTGTTTGAAGTTTCTATAATACAACTAAAAAAAACTTATTTTTTGCTGACACTCCACAACAATACATACATTTAGAAATTAACAACCTTCCACTGTTTTATTTTATATATATATATATATATATATATATATATATATATATATATATATATATATATATATATATATATATATATGTATACTGGTGATCAAAATTAGAGAACAATTTATAAACAATTGAACAATTCTGAAATAATGTCATCTTCACTGCTCAACAGTTGAAGGAGTTTTAGTCCTGTCTATACCATGCTACCAGAACACCTTTTCCACAAAATAACTAAGGCATTTAAAAAAAAAACATTAATTTCCAGAAAACACACTGATCGCTGGAAAACAATTCAAATGATCTCACTTAAGCACCCACCGAACTCGCCAGATTTGCAGACTTCGCCTTCTTCCCGACAATAAAATTCCAGCTCAAAAGTTGTCTTTACGTCTTGAAACCTATGCGGAGATCCAGTAGAAGGTGCTTAAACACGCTTCGAAAAAGATTTCCTGGACACATTTTAGAAGTGGCAGAACCTCTGGGAGCACTGAATTGCTGTGCAATGGCACAATTTGGAAGGTGATAGTGTGTAAACGTAGATAAATAAAATACCAAGTTTCGAAACATGTAGAATTAAATTCTCCTTTCACTTGAACTAGGAGACTCAAACCTGTTCCAGCCTGGCAATACCCCTGTGCACAGACAGCTCCATGAAGATATGCTTTATATGGGCTGAAATGGAAGATCTCCTGTTATAGAGCTCCTATTGAACACCACTGCAATGAATTGGAATGCTGACTGCACCCCAGACCTCCTCACCTCACCCACATCAGTACCTGACTTCACTAAAACTCTTGTGGGAGATTGAACACAAATTCACACACTCCAATATCTAGTGGAACATCTCCCCAGAAGAGTGGAGGTTATTATTAGAGCAAATGGGTCTAAATTTGTAATGATATGTTCATAAAGTAAATACGAATCACATTATAAACTGAGGTCATACTATAGGATAGGATATTGCTGATCACCACTATATACAGTATAATCAAATATACTGTATTTTTAGAAGTCATAGTCGAACGTATTTGCTCAAGAATGTTGAATTATATCCGACAGGACTCTCCTTCACAGGCATGCTGTACATGTATACCGTAGGTGTTAGAGAGAAACTGAGAAGACTAGCTCAGCGGTGAGAGATTGAAGGAGGTAGATTAAGAGTGAAAGACTGTGGTAGAGAAGATTATGAGCATTGAGGGTTTGAAAAATTCGGTTTCTCGGAATCTCTGCTCATTCTCTACAACCATTGTTTTGTCTTATGGAAGGAAAAAACCTCAAACACTACTCCTGTACACAACAAAAAAGTATTTGAGGGGGGCAAACACACACCAAAACTCAAAGATTAAAATCCAATGCAGAGGCTTCCCTTGCTAACCCTTGTGCACTGGGACTACGGATTCCTCCCAGAACCTGGCGATCGTAGATCCTCGTATTGGAGAGTAATAAACGGACTGACGGAGCAATGACATATCAACGCTGATGAAGGAGCCAAGAATTTTTAGTGCTGATTAATGGTTAGAGAGAATAAAGACTGCGTCTGGTCCGATCCTCCTGAGACACGGCCCGTGCGGTTCCACTACATTTTTTTTTCCGCCCGGCTGTTTAGAACTAGCTCACTTACGATCGGAATTAGTGACTACAGAAACTAAACAATGTCCACATCAACTCTTCCGATCTATTGTGAATTTATTTTACTTTTTTTTTCCCAGTAAGTCTGCCTGCTTTGTCTGCTTCTGCTCGTCTTTGCAAGCTGGGAAAAAAATCAGCTGGAAAATAAGACAGATAGGATCCTTGTATAAATGATCATAATATCCTTTCCATATTAAAAACCATTACAAAACGCAGTCCTGCTGCTCACCTGAACATACAGTATTGTGTAAAGCCATTGCCTGAAATTACCAATCAAGTGTTGACACCCTTTTTCACCAACAGAAATTATGGTTTGTCATTTTGATCCGAGTTTATTTTTATACTAGTGTTATAGCAGCTATAAACATACTTTCCCTTTACATTCTCAAGTACTATTATAGTTGTTCTGCAAAATGCAATATTTAGTAAGGAAGACGTATGTTATCCTTTCTGTGAAAATGTTGTCTTATATTTGTTTGATACAGGATTCTAGGTGTTTAGATGATTCTAGGGTTTAGACTGCAGGCAAACTAGTTCAACACCGGAAATCTTCTACTTTAAAGTCATGCTATTGTACTAGATGCAGTATGCAGTTAGCATTGTCTTGCTTAAATATGCAAGGCATTTTGTGGATGGAAGCATTTGCTGCTCTAAAACCTGTGTATACCGTTTAGCATTGATGGAGCCTTTACAAATGTGAAAGCTGCCCATTCCACAGGCACTAACGCACTCCCCATAGCATCAGAGATGCGGCTTTTTAAACTAAGCATTGATAACAAGCCAGATG
Organism: Silurus meridionalis; assembly: GCF_014805685.1. NCBI lineage: Eukaryota > Metazoa > Chordata > Actinopteri > Siluriformes > Siluridae > Silurus > Silurus meridionalis. The sequence goes on from NC_060903.1 coordinate 14,876,464, forward strand.
GTCCCTCTCCTATTTAGTCCGGAGGACATGGTGTCCATGGTTACCAAATAGAAATAATCTTGGGCATCCAATATCCATACAATCAGAGTGTCATAACTATTTTTGAATTGGAGATTTGTGTATGTGTATATATATGTAATAACAATATAATATAATATTTATAATAGTAATATAATATACACGTTAATGCATGAACCCATGGAATCTAAATATGTGGACTATTGCTCATACAATCCCCTGTAATTGAGGGTTTTTTTGTGTATTAATAATTAATTTTAATTACATCTGACGCTACAGTCAAAGCTGCTGCTTCAGAAAATAAATCGACACCTTTTGAGAATCGAGAAATATACTTTAAAAAATCTATTTTTTAAATCTAAATCTGTTTTCTTTTAAAAAACACATTTTATCGAATCCAGATTTAAATAAAAACAAACAGCTGCAAATTATGCTGATAAAATGATAATAATATATATTTTTTCTATTAGAATGCTTGTGGAACCGACTGAGGGTTCGATGTTCTTACCCCGGTCTTGTCGCACAGTCGGAGGGTGTTGAAGGAGCCCATAGCGAACACCTCGCCATCAGGAGCCCAAGCCACCGAGGTGACAGGGTAGTCGTGGGGAGCAGTTGAGTACAGAGGCCTCCCATAGCTGTCCCACACCTGTTAAGAGCAAAAAAAAACAAAAACAAGGAAAGGGTAAGTTTAGCACATGTACAAAGGAATATGCTACAACGGATGTGTTGTTTCGAGAAAATAATCACAGACAGGCTGGTGTGACGCGAGCTCACGTGAAATGCACTTTCTGTTACTACAAGGAAACTAAGTATTTTCCAAGGAGCGCTTTATTCCTTTTACACCACATCAATTCAGTACATTTCTTTTTTACATTTAATAAACAAATGCAGCTCATCATGTTACCAATAAACCGCAAAAGGGCTCGTAGTGGAGACTCCTTCCGAAATGTGAGAATTACGATGACTCTTCATTATAATTTGTATCAAAGTAGAAAAAAAAGATCATAATAAACATGAATCTATCATGTATTTTCGCACATCGCTATGATTAGAAGAATTGAATGGTTCTTCGTGGAACGTTACTTCTGAGACGAGAACTTCATGCTCTCTTTACGCTCTTTTTGTCTCACCTTACATTTGCAGTCTTCACCTCCAGACAAAATCAGATCATTTACAGAATTCCAGTCCACCTTTAGAATAATGCCGTCATGAGCCTTCCACTGCAGGGGGAAACACAGATTGTTTATATGAGCTATTACTGAGACATATCGGGGGTTGAGCTTTGTCGCGATATTTTCTGTATATTTTTTGGGAATTTTCGGGAATTTTACCAGACTTTATTTAAAAATGATAAAAAAAAAAAAAAAAGTGTTTACATTTCTTATATTGTACGCGATCACTTTTACAATGTCAATAAGATACTGATTTGTTCAAACAATATATCGAATGACAGGGTATTTATTTCAAACCGAAGCATTAAAGCAAAAACAACAAGAATCACTGTTCGGCTGTAAAGTGAACTGTGCAGTACAAACAACAAGCAAAACGCAAAACCTTCTGCACCTCGTACGCAAGAATGGCCAGCTGATTCCTGAAGCTTTTCATAATCCCCATATTCAGTGCGATGGGAAGTTCGAAAATGGTGAAACCGTTCGGTCGTTGAGTGACTTTTGACTGCAACCGATTTTCACCACAGTTTGCAGATAGGCGTCTTTTAACTAACATCTGACGTTTCAAACACGAACCCGAGTACTTCTGTAGATTGTGAGGTGGCTGGTGTTTGAGTATTGTATACTATGATTTTGCATATCATTTCAGCTACAATTGCGATATTATCGCACATGATGTATATCGTGAACCCCTAACGATTCGGCGCAATCGGCACAACTAAGCATTGTTGGATTAGATACAGTTCAGGCAAGCATACAGAGCACATACTGAACCACTCTGTATTCTGTTTCCACTCTATATGACAATGAAGTCTTAAGGACAAGTGTCTTTCAGCATGTGAAAATTGGTAGCTTGATGGAAAAGATGTTAGATTTCTGTTAGGAAAGATCGAGTTCAAACTCCAACACTGCCAATTTATGACTGCTGGGCTCTTGAGCAGGGCCCTTAACCCTCAAATGCCCAGTTGTATAAATAGGAGGTATAGGAGGCACCGAAGGTCACTGGCTATCCTCAAACAATAGGTAAAAACCTACCACTTCCTGAAACACGTAAACTAGCATTTATTTTCCCTGTTTTTTATGTATTTTTTAAAATAAATTATAAAAATAAATAAAAATAACTTCTCCCATTAGGGTTCACCACAGCGGATCATCCTTCTCCATTCCCCCGTCCTCTACATCTGCCTCCTTCGAATTAACTACCGGCATGTCTTCCCTCACCACAACCATAAACCCCCTCCTTGGCCTTCTTCTTTTCCTCATTCCTGGTGACTCCATCCTCAACATTCTCCTACCAATATACCCCATGTCCCTCCTCTGCTCATGTCCAAACCATCTCAATCAGGCCTCTCTCACTTTGTCCCTAAAATGTCCTACATGCGCTGTCCCTCTAATAAACTCATTTCTAATCCTGTCCATCGTCGTCACTCCCAATGAAAATCTCAAAGTATTTTAAAAACTACTCTGCTCAAATTGCTCCCAGTGGAGTTTAAGGCTGATGTTATACTCAGTTTGCAACCAGTGTTAAAGAATTCATTGATAAAGACTTCAAAGCGCTTGTGTACGTCGCTCTGGATTAGGGCGTCTGCTAAATGCCGTAAATGTATATGTTTTGTAGTAAATGTATCCGGGTTACTGTATATGATTTTCATGAGAGAAATGGAAGGCTATGCACACAGAGAGATTCATAAACAAGTGCAGGCCAAAATGTTGAACGGAGAGAGTAGCAGTTGGGAGGACGTGTCCTGAAACAGCTGACACACCGGCCCTTGTCTGTTCTGTGTTACGATAATTGCTTCAACTCCAGGGTAATTGAAAACAGTGCGGTGGATTTGTTTCGCAGTTGGCCACGAGGACCGGGACTCGACACCCACTTTCATGCTGCAGGACCCCCATTTTCGCTTCTGATAAAGACTCGTATTAAATAATGCACTCAGGTCGGGTTAGACTGCTTCCTGGGGGGTCAACAGCCATACAAGTGATTTGGCATAAATACATGAACACAATTACATATGCATTAATCGTACCAACCAGCAACACTACTGGGTTTGCTTTATATTCATTGCAATACATTTGTACATCTGAAAGAAAAAAAAAACCTGAATGATTTGCATATTAATAAAGTCTCTTTAAACTTGAGCTAAAGGTTTACCCACATTGCCGTTTGATAGTGATGTCAATGGAAATTTAGTCTTTTAACATGTTCAGCTCACTCATTTGTACACTCAAATACCCATCAGGCTAATATCATTATTAATGAAGATCACAAGTTGGTTAAACCGAGTCTTTGGCACGACTGACTTGCATTCTGAAACACTGAGTTGCACGAAGTGTTCAGCTAAAATGAGCAAATTCACTGGTCAGATGATTCATTATTTAGAGGACAGGAACTGGATATGAATTAGATACACCACATTATCTGTGTAAAGCTGCTTTGAGACAATGTTCATTGTTAAAAGCGCTATACAAATAAAAATGAATTGAATTAAATAGATATGATGGATATGAAAGTTTTTTTTTTTTGCATTTTACATTCGTTGACTTTTCCACCTCGTCCAGTACTTTAAACTCTTTAAAGTTTTACTCCAAAGTTCAAAAGAACCAGCACGAGACTGAATGATTCTTGGTAAACGTTCTGAACTATTTAGGTTTCGTGTTCATGAGTTGATGTGTGCATTACGGTGGTGTGTATCTATCCTGCCTCAGTGCTTTTAATGGCTTTCCCCAGACTAAGGTAAGGCAAAGAGCAAGGGTCACAGGGGCCCACTTGGGGTCACAAAGTCATGCTTTTACAAACTGACAGCTGTTGCTCGGGAAAAGCTGGACCGAGAGATCTGTCTAAACCCCTCAGCCTGTTTACTCAAGATCCCTGCTGCAGTTCAGCGCCCGGTACAACAATAAACACAGGGGCATTGCACCACCAAGGCTTTAAACTGCTGACAACGGAGCACGCACACACACACACACACACACACACACACACACACACACAAAACACTAATTAAGTTGGGTTTAAGAACAGCTACGCTATAAAATGAGGGGAAAATTAAAGCACTTTTTCATCATACTTGCACCATACAGCTAACACACACGAACACACACACACACACACACACACACACACACACACACAAACTCAGGATCTGATTAATTTGTTTGTTTTAAACATGATTTACTGTGGCTTTACTACGTTCAAATGCTTTTCAGTGTTTGTATATTTAATTTATGCATATATCATTTAAATATTATGCAAAATTAAATTTACAATATATTCCAAATTACAGCTTATATCTTCACAAATAAATAAAATGTGTGTATTTTTCTTTTTCAACAAAAGCAGTTAAAACAATGTTATATTATATTTCATATAGATTTTTTTATGCATGGTTGTCAACTTCTTCATCTCCATCTGCAGTTATCGTTAAAAACAATACAAATGTTGATTTACACAAATTGTTTCACCATGCATACCCAAATGCTGTTTTTTTTTTGTTGTTTTTTTACAGAAAGCAACAACCCAGCATGAGTGAATTTGTTAAAAGGAGAAATCCCCCATGCACCCCTCAGCAAGCAGCTACTATACACTTTAAAATGTCTAAATAAAAAATAGTTAAACTCAATATGTGGCCTTTGCATTTTTAAAAGTACACTTTTATACATAAATACCTTGAATTAGGCTTTTATATAGTTATAATAAGCAAAACAAAAAAAATTTTTTTTAAATCTGATTAATTGGATAAAAATAATAATCATCCGATTCATCGATTTAGCAAAAAAATCGTTAGTTACATATATATATATATATTCTTTAAAAATATATCTAAAATTATTTAAATAAGCATGCGCAATTATGCTAGTGAAATAATACATTAATAAAAAAACTAAGCTTCCAAAGAAATTGAGCAAAAAAAATTTTAAATACAAAAAGAAAAGAAAAATCCTATTGAAAAGTTAGCAATGGTTTCTGCTTTAGTGAATAGATTTCACAGCTCCGTACTCTGTGTGTGTGTGTGTGTGTGTGTGTGTGTGTGTGTGTGTGTGTGTGTGTGTTTCCACTGTGTTGACATGTATCAGATTTAGTTTTTTGGGGTTTATGCTCAAACCCTAATACAGCTGTTTTATGTTGGGTTTTTTTACTTTCTATAATCGATTTGATGAGGTTTTTCCGCTTCTGCATGTTTTTTTGCCAAAAGGGAAAAAAAAAACAAAGGCAACCTGAACTTGGACGTATGATGGACTGCATTGTCTGGATATTTTCACATTCTGTAATCACAGACATTTTTAAATAAATAAATAAATAAATAAATAAATAAATAAATAAATCACTATTTACAGATCATGACTCTATAAGACAATCAAGCTGGTCTGAGCAAATCTTTAAACATTTATGCTGATGCCTGGAGAGAAGAAGGAGAATGTTTAAAGAAAATCCTATATAAGATACATACAAACTATATGGACAAATGGTTTTGAACACCTGACCATTAGACTGGTGTGTGCTTTTTGAACATCCCATTCTTTATCGAGTTCTCATAACTTCCACTCTTCTGGGAAGATGTTCCACTAGCTTTCTAAATGTGTTTGTGGAGATTTATGCTGATTCAGCCATGAGAGCAATTAGGAAAGTCAGGTACTGATGTAGGTGAGGTGAGGAGGCCTGGACTGCAGTCAGATTTCGCATTTATTCCAAAGGTGTTCTTTGTGTTGAAGTCAGAGCTCTATAGCAGGCATATGTGATATCTTCCACTCCAACCCATATAAACCAATTCTTCAAGGAGCTAGTTTTGTGCACAGGCACATTGTCATGTTGGAACAGGTTTGGGTCTAATAGTTCAAGTGAAGGAAAATCTAAATCTAAAGACGTCCCATACAATTGTGTGTTTCAATCTTTCTGGTAACCGTATGGGCAGGAACCTGAATAGGAAGATGGCTGGAAAAGTGTGGTGTCCTAATAGTTTTGTTCATACCGTCTACATAATGCATAACGCTCCAGTTCCTGTTGTGCTGTATGTGCATTACCTGCAGAGATTTGGAGCTCGGCTGCAGGGGTTTGATGACGAGCTGTCGGCCAAATGTGTAAAGTATTCTGTCGGAATCTGGAGCCCAAGCCACGGAGTACACGGGACATCCTGTATGAGGCAGAGAGAAAGACATATGATGTTCAGAAGGACAAAAATTATGTATTTGTTTTCAGAGTTGGTGACGAGTCCATTAATAAGGTCAGTATTTACACAGAGAAAGTTCCTCGCATTCAGAATCGGGTTACGCCGATTCTTACGTCTTCAGGGATACAAAATGCGCATTGTAGAAGAAAGTCTTAAAAAGCTAAAGAGCATTAAAAAGTAAACGAATACAATTATATACAATGGCAATCATATATGTTGAAGCTTGAGTAGGCCTTAATTGTAATTATCAATAGATGTGATTTGAGGGCGTTAAAGGAAAAAAAAAACCTTGATCCACGATTTTTACCTTCAATTTTTTTTAATACAATGTTTGACAAAAGTTTGTGGACACCTGAGCATAAATTTGTACATACTTTTTGGAACATCCCGTTCACTCTTATAATAACCTCCACTCATCTGAGAAGATGTTCCACTCGATTTCTACTCATTCAGCTCATTCACAAGGGTCTTAATAAAGTCAGGTACTGAGGTCAAGTAAAAGTTTGGGGAAGACCCCCCCATATAGCTAGAAAAGTCGGGCGACCCAATACTTTTGGCCAAACAATATATCAATGTGTGCATGTTCTTTTATCAGACTTTACTAACGACATCATGAAACGGGTCAATTTTAGTTTTATTTATAAAATCAATCAATCAATCAATCAATCAATCAAATTCATGTCTCCATGCTATGATTAAAAACCAAGACGGGACAGACCTCTTCCATCTGCACCGTGCTTTACTACTTTGTTGTATTTTGTTCATTTTTCTTTTCTACCAAACCAGAAAACCGTGTGTCGTTTTCGAGCTGCTGCACACGGCTGTACCTTGGAGAAATGCAAAGAGCAAAGCAATACTGCACACATCAGAGCACACCACATGAAGAGAGGCAGCTAGGCAAGACAAACCTGGCTGGAACAAGACGTATGCACGTGTGTAAGAGAGAGAGAATGAAAGAAAAAAAAAGAGAGAGAGAGAGAGAGAGAAAGACACTGACATTTAACCCTGCCCCAGGTGCTTGTGGTTTCTCACAAATGCCAAGAGGTCACATGGTCTTGGGCTGACAGAAGGCAACAGGAGCGGAGGGTGATGAGTTCCCGCTGTTCTTCCTTTGCACACCTCCCCCAACACCCCCTCACCATCTCTCTCTCTCTCTCTCTCTCTCTCTCTCGTCCCAGATGGGTCAGGGTTACATAATCACTCTGCTAAACTCAACAATGGCCCCCAGCTGTACCTGAGACTCCTCCCACAGAGACCGAATCAGGGAGCGAGGAGGAAAAAAGCAGACAAGAAAGGGAAAAAAAGAACAGAGTGTACATAAAGAGAGAGACAGATGAGTGCAGATTTATTAGAGACACACACAGAGACACATGCAAACATGGACACATACCTAGACACCGACTGAAAGAACGAGACACAAACGCACAATATTACACAAGCACAGGGTTTCTGCAGGTTTCACCAAGTCAAATTTATGTCTGTTTAAGAATGAAATTTACGACCTGCATCACGACATCAAAAACGAGAGCGCAAACATGTTGTTAGCGACTGACCTTAACCGAGCCCTGAACGCTAACGTTGTTATCGCTCAACTTGCATTTCGCCGTAGCTAAACTGAAATGAAAAAAAAAACGTTTTACGTCTGTGGTACGATCCAAGAGAGATTTGTAAAAACTACAAACAACCACGGAAACGAACAAACAAACAAAACGTTCTAAAGTGCTGCGGGAGCATTTCAATGAGCATTAAAGGTAGTGTTACATGGACATCAGAAAAATGAATTAAGACCAAGAACAATGTAGTCAAGACTTCTTAAGGTCTAAGATTTAAATTTTAGTCTTTCTTTTTAGTATTTTTAAGACCCCCGGAAACCCTGAAAGAGATAAACACAGAGACTTAAAAGACATGTAGAAACAGAGACAAAAAAAAGAAAGAGATAGAGAGACAGAGACACACACACACACACACACACACACACACACACACACACACACACACACAGACATTATGAAACAGAGGGCGCAGAAGGACAGAGAGACGGGTTTTTTTTCGCCGTTTTAAATTGATCCACTTTGGAGGATGTTTTCAAAAGGCTACCTTGACTGACAAAATGCCATCTCTGTGTGGTCTCTGTCCCTCTCTGTCCCCCTGTGTCCCTCTGACTAAACATAAAGCCCGTACTATCTAACTCCAGACTCATACGGAGCAGTCTCATGACCGTACAAAGGATTTCACAGCAACATTATCCCAAGCCTTAACTATTCACGTGCATCCTCCAGCCTTCTCTCCGGGTCGATACGCCGAAGCAGGACCGTTCCAGAAGCTTCTAATGACATCACCGAGGTGCATTAAAGACAACACTCAGCTGAAACAATTAATAAGCGAAGCGCATGTTCTAAATTAATAACTAGGTCATTACACATTGCTTTTAAAGCGAGGATGCCTGACGGTGCTCAAACAGGCACGGATCTCGTGTGTGGGTTTTTTTTCATTGTGCCAGGGGAACATCCGGGAACAGCCAGGGGAACAACAGACCGGGAACATCCCACAGGAGCTTCAGTTTTGGAGATGCTCTGACCCAGTCACATCACAGTTTGGCCAAACTCTCTCAAACCTTTACGCTCGCCCATTTTTCCTGCTTCTAACACGGCAACTTTGAGGAAAATATTTTTAATAAATATATCCCACCCACTAACAGGTGCCATGATGAAAAGATAATCAGTGTTCCTAACTTCACTTGATAATGTTACGCCTGATCGGTGTACAGAGGACTTATATAACAGAATTGAATACATCTATCTAATTAGTTACCCCTTGTGTCAGACCCAAAGCTGATACCAGTGTTGGTATCAAAGCATCCCAATTTAATTTAGAACTTGGTATTAGTCATACAGAACACTCAGGGACAATTTATTCTACAAATAGGGGTGTAGCGGTAGACGTATTCGTACCGAACCATTTCAGTACAGGATTTTTAGGTGTACTAAATGCAATCCTGAGATTCCTAAAATCTGATTTCCCTCACAAACATATTGAGTTGCAGATCGCACTTTCACGACTCGATCCGTACCGGAAACGCGATTTGTTCTGCTCATTCGTTGCCCCTTCCCAGTCTAGCGATATGAATTGTTTTGCGCTTCATGTAATGCTTCTCTTGAAAGGAGAAGCTTCTCTTGAAATTCCGCATATCAAGGGAGTGAATGAATGAACTTCCCAGTTTATACCCCTGTGGCGTTATCTTCCTAGGAAAGACTTCTGTTTAGACATAGTCTTCATCCTCTCACAATAAATTCTCTGTGTAAAGCAGACTGCTACTACTGGGAAGCACAAAAAGGGTCTGCTGTTCAACATGTTTTTATTGCAGTTCTATTCCATCATTTGGCTATTAATAGGATGTTAAATTTAACATTGTTTCTTACTATGAACGAGGTAACAATACTCCTTACTGAAACATCAAGACCTTTGTTGAGTGCCCGAGAGATTTGACCCAAAGGCTTTTGAAATCATCCAGCAAATACTGTGTTGCTAGAAGTTTTCTCTTTGGGATGTAGATACCAGGACTGCTTTCACATGTGGGGTTTTGTTTGTAATATTTTATGAGAATCAATTGTAAAAGCTATAAACAGAATGTAAACAGATCTATCTGTTTAATCTATACTAGTTATATTATATGGACCAAAGCATTAAAACATCTGATGTTTCCAGGCATATGTGGTTCTTCCCCCAACTGTTACACAAAGTTGGAATTGTATAAGATGTCTTGTAATGCAGTAGCATTCAAATTTCTCTTCTTGAGACCCAAATCTGCCTGACAATGCCACTGTGCACAAAGCCAGCTCCATGAAGATATGGTTTATATAGGTTGGAGTGGAAGATCTTCTTCTATAGAGCCCTGACCTCAACATTATTGGGATGAAATGGAACGCTGACCGCACCCCTGGCCTCCTCACCCTACGTCAATACCAGATGTTACTAACACACTTTACTAGAACAGTCCAAAATCTAGTGGAACATCTTCCAAAAAGAGTAAAAGTGTCCACAAACGTCTGCTACTTCTTTACAAGCTTTATTTTATTTTTATTTTAAGGTATTTACATTCTATAAATAATTGATAAGAAGTTGTATATATTAATGTATATTAATGGTTTCATTCCATGAAATGAGAATTAATTGCAGGTAAGTAATATATTTTCACGTTTTCTATTTTTCTCCCTCATATTTTCTCTTATTTTATATTTAAAGTCTCTTTTATCTTATGCACAATCTTCTGAGCAGCCAATCAGGTTTACATTTCACTGCAAATTGTATTCTTTATATAACTTTGTTTGAGACAAATATAAGAAATCTTGAATCTTGAATTAGTAACCAAACAGCAGAAGTGCTGTAGGGTTTTTTTCGTACTTCTACTTTTAAAGTAGTTTTTAAAATCTGTAATTGTACTTTTACTTAGGTTTGTTTTGTATTTATTTTTATTTTTTTTTTGTATTGTACTTAGCTATATTTTAAATTATATTCGTTTCTGGGTAAAATAAATAAATTAATAAATTAATAAAAATACAATAAAAGAGGAAAAAAATCACACCCAGAAACTGCTCTGATTGATGGAAGGGAAGAGCATAAACGCTCTAAATCACAAGAAAAAATTTGGAGACAGACGGCATTGATGCAGACCTCAGCTGAATGCGAAATGCCGTTAAATCGAAAGTTGCGTTGTATGACCCCTCGCGAGTAACAAAAAAATCGAGAGGTTTTGACTTTCTCCTTTTGATGGTTCCTTTTTCAAGGGGAATTGTACATGTTCTGTATGTAAATTTAACAAAAATTGTGAATTACTTGTCATAAATGTTTTATTTACTACTTTAGATGAATAATACAATAATAAAATAGTTTATCAAACATTTTTTGTCATTTATTAGTACAAACTCTGTTTTGAAATGTTACTCCGGACTTTCGAGCCACTTGCGGCTTCTCGCAAACTATCAGATTTTTCGTGAGTTAGTCTTAATCCGGTTTTAAATGAAAAGTTTTGTGGTTCCACTGTATATCAGTAGATTTACTTTCTTTTTTTTTTGCTGAGAAACTGCACATTAGACTCTAAACATAGACTTTACAAGTTATGGATTGTAGTGTTTTTATCCTAATTTACTTTCATTGGTAATGTTGCTCCTTCAATTAAAAAATTAAACACAAATAAACTAAAACTAAATTAAAATTAAAAGATGTATATCCCCTTATACTCTTTGAATTACACTAGAATCCAAACCCCACCCCCCGCTGTTAAAAAAAAGTAACCAGATACATTTTTGTCAATTTTAATGAGAAACTTTTTTTTTTTCTTAAGTAGATTTTTAAACCAGTAAATTTACTTGTATATATATATATATATATATATATATATATATATATATATATATATATATATATATATTTTTTTTTTTTTTTATAGTCAGTGGTCCATGTATAAGACTGTGCCTTAAACAGCACCAAGACTACAATACCTGCTAGTTCCTACCTTGTTGGGCCAAAGTAGACCTCAGCATCCCGCTTTTCGACCAGATCTTGATTTGTCCGTCCTCACCAGCTGGAAAGAACAGAGTCAGAATTTCATAGTGATTTTAACTATTTCAGTATTTTAAAGTCTTTGTACAAAAGGTGCAACTAATAAAAAACCCACAGTGATTTGATATGATTTATCAATAAGTGATTAATTCTCTCTATGCAACCTTGAACACGTGCAGGATATTCACAAATGCTCTTTGATGAAAATAAAAAAGAAAGGAAGATAAAGAAGAAAGAAAAAAAGGCAAACAGCAACCCTAAAAGCATGAACACCTACAGAGTTTGTGTGGTTTTTAAGTCTCTGTTTGAACACACAGCAAAGGCTGTTGAAGCACATTATCTCACAATCAATCATCTCCTCATCAGCCCACAGTCACATTTACGCACACTTACGGCAAAACGTGTTTGGGTCATGGAGGGTGAACGAACTGAAATGTCATTCAAATTTTCTTTACATTTTGTGTATTTTGCTGAAGTTTGAAAATTGTGTGCTGTAGGATTAAGAAAGAAATGAACCTGTAATGAGAGCAGTTCCGTCGTAGTTCCAGCGACTTGCCAGCACGGCTCCTCGATGGGCTTCTACGCTCTTTTCAATGCGTCCCGTCTTAGACAACAAGTGGAACTTACCTTAAAAAAAAAGTACCAAAAACCTTTAATTTATTAAATCGTTAAAAAAAATATCCCAAGATTTTATTTGCCATTTTTACTAATATGTATGTTTATTCAATTTTTTACTGAATATAGACAGTATTTTTTTGTCAATATCTGTATTTATTTTGTGTAAAAAAAAAGACTTTTATAGAATATACATTATAAGGACAAAAGTATCCAGACAGCAGACTTACCACAAATTTGCAAGCACACAAATGTGCCTTGACGCTATAGTATTTGATTAGATTAGATTAGATTAGACTTTATTGTCATTACACATGTACAAGTACAAGGCAACGAAATTCATTTTGGAATATAGGACTATAAACAGTAATTTACAGATGTATATGTACTATGAATATACAGATGAATATATATGTACTATGAATATATTATACAGATGAGTAAATATGTACTATGAACATGATTTACAGATGCCTTTTACTATAAACAGAGATTTACAGAGGATGTGAACGGTGAACATAATATATTGCTATTACTATAAACAGAAAACGGGTTTATATACAATGGTAATAAGTTAATGGTGAGCAGCAATACAAATTCCTTGCACTTGAAACTAGAAGTCCTAAACCGGTTCCAACATAACAATGCCCTGTGCATATTCCAAGCTTCATGAAGATATGGTTTACATTGGATGGAGAATAAGATCTTGAGTCGCCTGTTTTAGAGTTTTGATCTCAACCCTACTGAAAACCATTAGGATGAATTGGAACACTGAGTGCACTTCAGGACTCCTCAGCTACATCAGTACCTGACTTTATCACAAATCTTGTCGAAAAATCTTCCCAAAAGATCGAAGACGTTTAAACAGCAAATGGGGATTAAATATGGAATGCGATGTTCAGTCAGGTGTCCACAAACGGGTGTCGATATAATGTATATAAGAGGAAAAGATGTTAAATGGATATCTATCTAATTCTTTGTAAAAACAATGCCATTCTGGTAAATCTCCGTGCATTCAATACAGACCTGTAACGCAAAATTACTAGCGATACTCGCAATTTAACATTCTGCAATTTTATATCAAAGCACATACCAGATTGTAACCTTTTCTATACAGAACTATAGTCCAAACTGTTCGTTTACATATAATATGAAAGATTTGACATTCTGCGTGGACGTTTTCTTGTAGGTAGCTTTTAGCAGAGGGCTTTAACGCAAAACAGAAGAGCAAGCACAGAATGTCTGCTGCTTAGATTAGACCAGTCTCCCTTGTGTTGGAGACAGAGGGCGATCAGGCATGGAGACAGTTATCAAAGACACTAGCCAACCATATACTTTGTGGTGGTGCATATTAAAAAATTCAGAATGCTCTATGTAATTTCTGGTTGCCTAAAACTGCAAATCAGCATGCTGCTGCTCGCTCCCGATGCTATATTTGGATCTCGACAAAACAAAAGCGAACCCAGAAAAGCAGGTAGTAAGAGAACGACTGAAAAAAACGGTTTCTTTTCTTTTTTTTTTTTATGTAAAAATACAAAAGCATTTCTCCTCCAACATGCGTTGGCTGGTTCAGTCCGTCAGCACTGAGCGCCATGCCCAGCTTTGATGTGTATCTAACACAGCTCCAGAGGCCTACACAGTGACAGGGGTTGGAGCCAACCACTAAACTTACTGTATAGCTCAACCCCCCCACCACCACCAACCAAACACCAAAAGCTAAAACATCTCTGAGGTTTCTTTTTATTCAGAAAACGGAGAAGATGTGACATTTGAAAACTAAGGTAGGTGTGCAGGTTTGCACCGTGAGAGACGTGTGCACTTCAATGGGTGGCTCAAAGCATCAAAGAAAAGAGTGGGTCAGAATAGACGATGCATCAAATCCTGCGTGGGACTACGGTGCTATCGAGAGACACCCGATTTTGATCTATTCCCGAGATGCGGCGGAAAATCAGAAATATTTCGAAATATAACAGTGAGACTAAATGAAGATGTTCCACAAGGAAAGCGAGGGAAAAGTAGTCAAACGAAAAAAATATCTATCTATCGCAGTCTGAGGGTGAGAGAAAGTCCACAGGTTTTCATCGCAACAGGGAGCTGCCAGACTAAATTACCGCTTCAAGTTTGTGGGTGTGTTTATGCAACTCTACACTGCCATTAGTGTGGTGACCACACGTCATTTGCCATGGCCATGTGTCTCCACTCCATGTCTTCATGTGATAAGCCCATGCGACGCTGAGGTCAGAAGCAGGGAAGCGTGCACCGTGCAAAGCTCAGACCTCCAAATTATACTGTAGTGTAGTTCTACAGATCCAACATTAGAAAGGTAGTTTCTCCAGTTATAGCACATAATCAGGAGGGGGGATTATAATAGAAAAGAAAAATCTGTGAAAACAAGCTGATTATGACGTCTGATTTATGCAACAAAAAGAAAAATGGAACTAAATACGCTGGGCGGGACATAACACTAAATTTGGAGACTAGATAATGGAAATTCATGTTGCTGGCAAACAAACTTTCGCAACCATATATTTTCCTATGCTTTACTGATTTTTTAAAAATCGGAAAAAATTTGCAATCAGCTCCGTGCACATTGAAGGCAAATACTTTTAAAGTTACTTTTACTGGAGTAATACTGGAGTATCAATTTTTTTTTGCTCAACATATGAAATATTTAAAATCCGCCTCATTTATACTTTCTTGCCATTTTATTTTTTGACTTTATTTTTTGGTTGGGTTTGTGGCTTCATCCAACTTTCTGGGAAGTTCAAATGGATCACTATATGCTTTTCAAAAGCAACAAGAAAGTGGCAGTAATTACGAGCCCCCCATAATGCTGTAGTTTGTATCATATTATTTATCATTTGCACAAATGTCTCCAAGGTTCCCATTTCTTCCTGAAAACAGCCAATGGTATTCGCTCATACTTCCAGGTTCAAATTAGATGTTAGAATGAAAATATTGTGCACTTTAGGGCATTGCTCAAATTTGGTATTGTGAGGAATTAATTACAGTGGTCCCTCAAAACCCGTTCTAAGACCCCACCCGTGTTCCGAAAATCCACAAATTTTGGACCCCGAACCCCCTATGGTACCTTAGTGAATTCATCTAGACAATGTCACTTTAATACAATAAAGTGTTTTTAAAAATGTTAGGTCATTTGTTAGTAAAACCATAGTTGAACATTCGGTCCCGCTGCGGATTCCCGCGAAATTTACGATAATCCGCAACGTGCTGTTAGTTAGGTTCCAAATAAGATCCCGTGATTTTTTCCGAGCCGCCAGTTCTGAACAGTTTGGAAACTTGTGGCATCAAATTTAAAATGACCTTGATTTTTTCCTTAAAATTAACCATTTTCTCAATTTGAACATTTGATTGTTTTCAATGTTCTATTGTAAATAAAATACAATCCAATAAGATTCACACTGCTGATATCTTTCCTCATTTCACAATAAAGAAGTATTCACTTGCACAACATTTTTAAAGTGTGTGATCAGATACGTTAGTGAACTTGACTGATTCCTCAACATGAATTTTAGATCTTACAGGTAAAACTGAAAATGCTTTTTTAGTGAGCTTAACAAATCATTAATTAACTGATGTAACCTATACTATATTATACTATAGCTCTACCTTTACATTATGTACATTGCCACATTCTGCAATTACCCTTGCAGGAAGTCCACAACATGTGAGAAGAGGAAAGGGGCGGGGCTTACTGCTGATATCAGTTAGAAGAGATCATAAATGTAAATTTATATGGAGATTCATATGGAGTTATCTATGGATGTTGAGGCAATGTATTATAATGCAGAGACTTTAATAGAAAATTATCCCCGCTAATAAATTCTTGCTCAAAAATATTGGGTTTTTAGCCTTCATAAGGAAGACGCGGCATGAAAGACAACGATAAAAATATTCATTTTATGCCAAAATATGCATATACAATGTCTTCACGTCCCCGTCAAAATGGCATACGGCAAACCAATGAAACTTAAATGCACACCAAAAAGAAGTGTTGCAACCTTATAGGAATTTGGGTGAAGAATTGCACAAACTCCCCAACTATAACTTTAATGCACCCAAACATTAAAGAACGAATCCAAGTGTAAATATTCAACGATTTCATGTCCCTGTGATTCAATGCGATTCGACACGTCTTGGTTGAGCAATTTGATTTAACCCTTCCTTGCAGAAATAGCCCGTATCTATCGCATTGTGTGGGGGATCTTCTGTGCACAGACCTTCTCGATTCATTCCACAAGCTTTCAATAGGATTTCGAAGAATATGAGAGATTGCTGTCACATACAGAGTGCAATCAGTGCTGGCCAGATGTTCCATCTGTTCTTTTAACGCTGTTGTAAGAGTCTAGGCAGCCTAGAGATTTCTTCTTCTTGTATAGCATGATGATGAAATCGCCATTACGAATCAGCCCCATGTGTCACATGACCTGTTGTGTTATTCCTAATTAGCATCCCAAACATATGATTTAATGTGCTGTGTTATGTCATGTTATTTTCCATTTCTATAACTGATGCTTGATTCAACTTGCACCGTCTACTGGATGGTAGGTTGCCAGGTTGAGGTCACAAATGCATTGAAATTTGTATATTGTGTTCAGATCTGGCAACTGGACAACCTGAAATATTGATGTGATCATTCATATAATGAGGTTCAGGCCAACAGGAGTGTTGACAGGAATGACCGCGTATCAAGTTCTGAAGTTCTCCAGACCGTCCTGCTCCATTCCAATGGCCTACTTCTGAAAGAAGTTCTCTTCAGTTGGAAACCATTTGCTGCTGCTGAGCATGAATCCACATGGGAGCCTAAGGAATCATGGACTACTGCAGAAGGTTAAACTCAAGAACCATAAAGAAAGTTTGTTTATAATAATTACAGACCTTCTTTATGGTTCTTGAGTTTTAACACTTAATTTTTGCCCTCAAGTGTCCATCATTGAACAGTAAATACCTCAACATTTGAGGAAGTATAATGAATGGACACACTCGTCATCTCAGGAAGTTTTTCCTTGTCATTGTCGACAACTGGATCGCTCATTATGGATAACTCATAGCAGCTCATTTATGAATTTATACTGTAAGTTGAATTGTAATATGTATTCCGTAAATCTGCTTTGGGACGATGTGCATTATGCATATTATGCATCAGGCATGACATTATAGCATTATAACATTATGACCGGTGACGTGAATAACACTAAAGGCTGGTCCGTGTGGTCTGATCCAACAGAAGAGCTCCTGGAGCTCAAATTGCTGTAGAAGATAATGCTGTTGATGCTCTATGAACCCGGACTGTTTGAGCAGCAAATAGGGGACCTACACAATGTTAAGCTGGTGGTCATAATGTTATGCCTATATTCCACACAACGCCCGGAGTTTGCCAGTTTTGTTGGTTATACACTGTTTACATTTCTTGTTTCATAGTTTTTGGTTGTTTGCAAATTCCCTGGTACATCTAATGTCTACCCGTCTCCTGATCGATAAATCCTTATGCAGAACATGGCTTCAGACAAAACCCAAAAAAGATCTAGAAAAAAAAATTCTGACAGATAGAAATCATTTTTATTTGGAGTTCATTGATGAAGGTGCACGATAAATACTGAGCAATACCAGTGCTCATTCTGAGTTCACCCGCAAACCCAGACTATGTACAGGGTGAGTATATATATATATATATATATATAAGCAAAGTAATTACCATCAGTACTGGTGAGAGCAAAGATCTCTGCCAAAGCTTGCTTCTTCCCAGCTATAGTCTTGGGAAACCAGTGTAAGTCGATAGGATAGATGTCCTCCTGGAGCTTCACCACCACGCTGGTCTCGTTCGTGAGCAGGTTCCATTTTAAAATCTGATGGTCTTCACTACAGGAGTAAACTTCATCAGCTGTAATCCAGCCCACACAACTGACCAGTTCTTTATGTGCACAGCGGTTAAGGCGAACATCTGAAGTGTTTTACATTTAACTTTCGGGCAATTCAACAGCAATATTAACTTTATTATAACCTTATCATTCTTTGCCATTTTGTCTTTTGCATGTGAAATGATTTTAATAAGAGGAGAAATATATAAGTGAAGGATTTATATATAATAATATAATATATATATATATATATATTATAGGAGCTATTACAGAAGTAATTCTTATTATATTATAGGAGCTATTACATATATTACAGGAGTCTTACAGGAGAGACAAAAAATATTCTCAAAATGTTTTGCTTGCTGTTGAATTGATGCTGAACTGTATGTTGCTGCTAAACAGATACCACCACGGCAATCAAAACAAGTTGGCGGCTTGCTGAAGTGTGCTTCACCAGTTAAGTTTTTATCCACTCATAAACAAAAAGGAACAACTGATTTCACAAAATGTAGTTGAGTAAAAGAGATTTAAATCTGAAATGTATGGAAATAAAAGTCTTCCCAAATAGATATACTCAGTGAAGTACAGATACATTAAGTACAGTAACCGAAACAAACGTTTACATTAAGGACGAACATATTCACATATTATGTATTATAAACACTTGCATGTGACATTGCAATAGCTGTATAGTAAAGGGCGTGTTTACATATACAGCTTAATGAAAGGATATGCTTTGGCTCTTTCAGCAGGGAGGTTTTGAACCGCATTCTGTATTTTCTTCTCAAGACAAATCCAGCTCCTGTTCACAGAACTGACAAAGACACAACTTTCTACAAAGTCAAATAATCCACAAATGATACACAACATGGTTTCGGTTTAGTTACATGGTGTTAGATGGAAGTCTTGTTGCATTTAATTGCACTTGGTGTTATAGAGATTATTTTGAGTCTTCACACACACACACACACACACACACACACACACACACACACACCCAATAGCATCACAAAGAACATATTTATGGAAATGATAAAAAAACGAATTTGAGGAAGACTTGAATTAATTTAAATTAATATACAAGAGATGATCGATGATTTACAGCCTATTCATCAAGAGTATACACGAGTAAACGTTCTTAGTCTTATCGTGCATTATTGTGACATTACTAACTGCAAATCTATACAAATATCGTTTTAAAGAGGAAAAATAAAAATAATTGTTGTTGTCGCTGCTGTAGCATTCCAGATCCCGTTGCTACGGTAACGCGTGTCTATACCTCTCCATAAGTGTTACCCATCCACCTCGAGATCTCGCCGCATCTTACAATAATGCACACCTTTCCGTTACAGAAAGAAAAAAACAACTTGTACGACTTGAGAAGACGCGCATATGGGTTTAATCCAGCACTAAAACGGGAGCAAAGTGACAGAATATTCGCACTTACTCGCGTTTTCTCAGCGCTAAGCTATCAAACTTCATGCGTCGCTTGACTTCGCCATCGTTCTTATCGCGAGATCAGGATGGGCGAGATTGTGAGGCACGGGATTTAACTTTCCATTCGCCTGGTTGGACTATGTTCTCGCGAGAACACGAACTCTCCAGGC
This sequence comes from Silurus meridionalis, assembly GCF_014805685.1. Lineage (NCBI taxonomy): Eukaryota > Metazoa > Chordata > Actinopteri > Siluriformes > Siluridae > Silurus > Silurus meridionalis. The sequence goes on from NC_060903.1 coordinate 14,896,476, forward strand.
AATAACGTTTTCTAAATAAGAAAAAGAAACAAATAACAAGAAATAAAAACAGAAAGTAACCCCAAGGCATTTTTAGAGAGATTTAGATATATTTTTTTATTATTACCGAAAATTTTTGCCTTACAGTCCAACTTCATGTAAACACTGTATATCCTGCACTTGCACTCTGGTTAGACCCAATAATAATAATAATAATTAATAATAATAATTATATATATATATATATATATATATATATATATATATATATATATATATATATATATATATATATATGTGTAATAATATATCATATATATTGTTAAGTATATATAGTTCATCTTGTTACTTTTGTTTATATATATATATATATATATATATATATATATATATATATATATATATATATATAAACAAAAGTAACAAGATGAACTATATATACTTAACAATATATATGATATATTATATACATATACATATACTAAATAATATATACAAGTAACACCAAAGACACTAAAATGGCGCATGCGCACTGAATTCGGACCGTCTCTTTTTTGAATTTGCTCTCTGAGGGACGACTGATATGTTTTCCCATGATGCTTTGCGGCAGATTGTAACGAATTTAGGCGCCATTTTCAAGTTAGTTTTTTTTTCTCTCCACACCGCGGCGGAGTCTGAGAACGAACAGGAGGATTTTCTTTTTGCCTTTTCTTTCTTATTTTTTTTGTTTTGTTATTAAACTACACGACTTCCATTTTTGTGGATTACCGCGGGAACACTCACACAGTGGGAGCTAAAAAATATTCGACAAAAATTTAAGGTGAGCGGGACTTTTTTTTATTTATAATTTAACCTTAGTTTCGAGTGCAACATAAACGTCAACCGGTGCCATTAAATCTGCCGAGCAGCGCGCGCACACACACACACACACACACACACACACACACACACACACACAGTTGTGTTACAGTTGTGTTACATGTTTATCTCCCTGATATAACGAACGCTGTGTATATAAATATCACCGGTTCTCCTCAACTCCTCAAGTAGCCATTTTTTGACTTTTTTTTCTTTTTTGACATTTCTCTTCCTGTTAGATGCATTACTACTTCGCAAAAACAAAAAAAATACATTTATGTGTAAAAAAAAAAACATTCTCGGGTACAACCGGGAAGCGGATAACATGTCAGTGGAAAAGGGGGGTGTCCAAACCCTTGGTAGGTAGTTGTGTATGTTGGGTAGGTAGTTAGGAGGGTAGGTATGTCGTTAGTTATGTAGGAGGGTAGATAGTTAGTTAGGTGGATATGAAGGTAGGAAGAAAGGTAATAAGATGTGTAGGAGGGTATGCAGTTAGTTAGTTAGGACAGTAATTAGTTATGTTGAAGGGGAGGTAGGTAGCATGGTATCGGTGTAGGAGGGTTATTATGTAGGAGGGAGGGTGGGTAGGTAGGATGGTAGCTGGAGGTTAGTTAGTTAGGAAGGTGGGGAGATGGGGAAAGTACTTTGGGTACTTGGGGAAAGTGTGTAGGAAGGCAGGTAGTGGGTTATTTATGTATGTAGTTCAGTTATCAGCCCGCTTGCCATGTTGTAAGTGCGCTCGTGCAGCTTCGACACTTTTTTTTTTTTTTACTTTTAAATGTTGAAATAAAAGCTGATGTGCAGCACGCGCGCGCGCACACACACACAATACCTCCAGTCTGCCGGTTTTGTGACAGCTCGCGCGCTGGATCACCGACACTCTTACTTAGTCCAATGATTTGCGTGTGTGTGTGTGGTGCATAATATCTCCTCGCCGAGATAAAAAAAAACCTCTTTCGTAATGACTTTACAGACTGTGTGAGGTGTGTGAGAGTGTATTTAGCTAAAGTAAACGGCGTGTTTGGCAGCGTCCATTGGCGCGTGCTGCCTGGAGTTGACAGAGAAACGTCACCATGAGTGTTTTCGTCGTTGTGGCAGCTCGCGCTTTGTCTGCGCGCGCTGTGTGTGAGTGCGTGTAGTAGCTGGCCATCATGCAACACAAAACCATATTTTGCGGGGTGGGGTGGAGAATTCGCTACTTTTAAATTAGACTTGGCTCGTGCCTGCTTTGATTACTTTTGTCAGACCAAATTACGAGGAAGTTGTTGCGCGCGCGCATATTTTATTCTTTATTATTATTCTTATCAAGGCTATAGTGTTTATTTTTTGTTTGTTTGTTTGTTTGTTTGTTTGTTTTGTTTTTTAAATAGTTAGTATATCGACTTTAAACAAGCTATTTTTGAAAGAGACCGTATGCTTTTTTTTTTTTTTTTTTTTTTTCCCTTTTAAACACGAACGTAGGTTGTGTGCGCACTGACAACAAACAAAGAACCAAGTTTTCTGTGTGTTATGGAGCGCACGAAAATAATCGAGCGATGCATCGTCGCATGTTCAGGGATGCTTTTGTTGCCGGAGTGCACCTTTTTCTTTAGTTTTTTGTTTTTCCTTTCCATCCAGATTAAGGATGGTCGAGCACTGGCTACGCCGAGCATCTGCTCTGGTTTTCGGATCTATTTTTCCTGATTGTCATTTTTTTTCTTCAGATTTTATTTCCGAACATGCCCTCGAAAACAACTAAAAGCTCTTCGGTTGCGAAGTCCCGGGGGAAAGTGTATCAGGATGACTCGGATGATGAGATGAAGGAAATAAAGACTCATGAAGTACACGCAGATGATCAGGACGCACGACAGAGCAATGGTAAGTAACAAAGGGGTTATTTATTATAAGCAAAACAACTTTGTTTTGTTTATTTTTTTTGCCCCACACGGGAAAAAAATCCTGATCGTGTGTGAATGGTTGGGGCTTTATTTGAGTGATTTGTCATCATTGTTGCACGATCGCTGTGCTGCTTATATGAGAAAAATATGCTCATTAGTTAAAATACAGAGATTACTGCGTTTCAGACTGTTTGTCTTTTTGTCTGAGAGAAGTCTCATAGTAATGAGCCACCAGCCTAAAACAATACAATGAGCCATATTTAGTTTTTTTTTTTTTTTTTTTTCTTTTCATAAACAATGTTGACACTACTCATGAAAACTTTGATTTCCCTGCATGTTTATATTAATAATCAAAAATGTGTTTAAAAAAAGCATTGGTTAAGATCTGGAAAAGATCATTTAAGTGCAGTGTAACTTCCCCAATCATTTGTTCTTTCACATTGCCTGTTTTGTTTGTTTGTTTAGTTTTTGTTTAGTTTGTGCTCTCCCCTCCCCCCAACTTGTGCCTCTACATACAGAATCGAATGGTTTTGAATGGTGCAGAATAAAAGTTGCCCACTCTATCCCCACCCCACCCCCGTTGCAGATGCCGATGGTGAAGCGGTGGATAGCCGGAGCTTGGAGGAGATTCTCGGTAGCATCCCTCCACCCCCACCCCCCGCGATGACCAACGAACCGGGCGCTCCCCGCCTCATGATCACACACATTGTCAATCGGAACTTCAAATCATATGCCGGGGAGCAGATCCTGGGGCCTTTTCATAAGGTACAACAAACCAAGTTTTATTACACCACAGACTCTGTTGGTGAACTTTTATAGGCAACTGTTTTTGTTTGTTGGTAATAAAAATGTAATAAATGTGTTACATGAAGTCACAATCGTCGACACTTATTCTGTTTAGTCTCACGAACAGCTCACTTATTAGTGTTTTCTCACTTCACATCTCACCCTCCATTTTAGTTTGTTCTCACGGTGCTCTTTACAGTAGTTATGATTGTGAAATTTTTACACTTCTCATTCTCAGTGTGTGTTTTCGAAGGCCAGGACTCCCTAAAACACAGTTAAGGGTTCTGCCTTATTAATTTATTTTTGTTTTATTTAATTGTGGATATTACATCCCTGCAATGCAAGGGAAATTACAGTTGTTATTGAGGTCTTTTAGTTGTTAACTGGTTTAACTGGACAAATGGCTTGAAAGTTTAATCCAACCATCAAAAAAAGAAAGCAAAATACACAAGCTGTCCAGTAAGAAATGTCTGTGTTTAGTTCTTGGAATGTACAAGCATAAAAAAGCACTAGGTTGGCTTCAGTAAACACTGGTTACTATTGTACATGTATAAATAATGAGGGTAATGTTTTAATACATTTATAAAATACATCAGTGTTAAGGAATGAAATCTATTTTAGAGTTCAAGAGCACCTTAGAGAAAAATATATTAGGTGTCCTCATGCGGCAGTTGTTGTTGTTGTTATTATTATTAGTAGTAGTAGTAGTAGTAGTAATTTATATTCTTAATAATGTATAATTTCTCACTTTTCAGCGCTTTTCCTGCATCATCGGCCCAAACGGCAGCGGGAAATCAAACGTGATCGACTCAATGCTTTTCGTATTTGGATACAGAGCTCAGAAAATCAGGTCCAAAAAGCTCTCTGTGCTTATTCACAGCTCTGACGGGCACAAGGACATCCAGAGCTGCACTGTAGAGGTGCACTTTCAGAAGATCATCGACAAGGTAAAAAAAAAACAAAAAAAAAAACACTTTGTAACTTTCTTAAAAACTTTGACAGCAAAATGTTTCCTGTGCATTTTTATTTATTTTTTTTAAGGCAGTATGCTTAGATTTTATTTACATTTTTAGAACCTCCCTTATTTCGCACATGTATATTTTTGTGTACTTTCTATTTTTTCATTTGTTCATTTTTGTAAATTTTTTATGTATTTTTGCTCTCAAGAAAAGTGTGTGTGTGTGTGTGTGTGTGTGTGTGTGTGTGTGTGTGTGTGTGTGTGTGTGTGTGTGAGAAAAATATATTTAAAAAAATATATTAGAGCAATGTTTTTAATAATTGTATAAATTATATATATATATTTTTTCTATAATTATAAAAATAACATTTCTATTTAGATATAGTGTCCACAACACACACCCACTTGATTATTTGCATATACAGTCCCCACTCCCCCTCCATGACCCCCACCCACCACCACCTTTTATTTGTAATTTTTTTTTATTATTATTATACAGTTAGTTTTCTGCATCACACACGATTTTAGATTTTTGCTTTGTCATGAAGTCATGAAGCGCTTGTCTGACAGCAGACCAGGAGCCGTCATTTCTGTACTGTACTATGTTTATTGCAGCTTGTCCAATAATTTCAGCTGTTTGCTGCAAGTGCTGAAGAGCTCTGCTGCTGTTTCTGTACCCCTCCCCCATTTCAGGAAGGAGATGACTACGATGTCATCCCCGACAGCAAGTTTTACGTTTCAAGAACTGCCGGTAAAGATAATTCCTCATCCTACCATATCAATGGCAAAAAGGCAACCTTCAAAGATGTTGGAACTTTGCTTCGTAGCCATGGCATTGACCTTGACCACAACCGATTTCTCATTTTGCAGGTAAGTCTGTTTTCTCAAATGTATTTTTTTTTTTTTAATGCATAAGTTGTGTTTAATCCATGACCATTATTATTTTGTCATACTCTTACTGCTGACCCTTTTTTTTTATTTTTTATTTATTTTATTTTATTTTATTTTTTTGTTGTTGGCCTTTTTTTATTACAAGGGTGAATTTAAAATCTAAACACATTAGATTACATATAGATATTTCATCTGGTGAGACCGCAGCTGACATGACCCCAGACCTTAGACTGCTATAGCAGCGCATCATGGTTTTCAACATTGGCAAAAAGGTGCAAACCATAATTTGCTGCTTTAGAGTTTTAAGGGGATTGCAAAAACGGAGCTACTGCTGCATTTTGAGGGGGGAAATTATCATTTCAAATTTCACCTGAGCTACCCAAATAAGGTCAGAGGTCAACAGTCCTATGTTATACCTTCCCCACTTTAGCAGCACGTAAATATTGGTGTGTGAGAAAATACGGTCTAACCCCAATATTACTTGTGCTGCTTCAGTGAGGCAGGGTCATGCACACTCATTTATTTATTTATTTTATTTTTCATCTCTTCCCTCGCCAGCTTATTTGAATATTATCTTGTGGTCATCCTTTTGTTAACGTCTGACTTTATTTGTTCTGTATTTATTTTATTTTATTTGTTTTCTGGGTGTTCTTTCTTTAATTCTCTTCTATTAGTTTGTTTTAGAAACTTTTGCCAAGAATTAAAGTATTGCTTTTTGTTGAGCTTGTAGTAAGTATGCTGCTAATGTGAGTTTAATAGTCTACTGCAACCCGCAGTTTTTTTTTTTTTTTTTTTTTTTTTTTTGGTTTTTTTTTTTTGTTTGTTTGTTTGTTTGTTTGTTTTGGATAGCTGTTGTGTTAGTGTAGTCCTGCATCAACATTAAACTATTAATGCATTAATAATGTAGATTAATTGGATTGTTGTGGGTGAGGAGAGTAGGTAGGTGTTTTATTTTATGACTGGTTGGTCCTGTTAAAAAAAATCATAGCTTTTGCAGAAATGATAATAATTTGTGCCTGTCTGTGTTTTTCCCCTTTTTTATTTACAGAAATACAATTATATTTTTTGTTTAATTTCTAACATTGAGCCTTAGTTTAGATAAATGTCCTGTGCTTTAAATATACTTATTTTTTTACTTATTTATATTTTTTTATTGCTCAGACCTTTTTAGACAATAAGTTAGTTGTTTGGCTTATGTGCAAAGATTTTCTTTACAATTTTTTTTTATTTTCTAGTAGGTTTTTTGTTTGTTTGTTTGTTTTTATAAATCATTTTAGCATTAGCATTTGTAAAATGGCTTAAACCTGTAATTTAGCAAATAAAATAATTGTTTATAAACATGAATCAGCATATTAAATGTATTTTGTACATAAAATCTTAAACAATAAGCTAAGTATATTATATTTTATATATAATATGAGTCTTTTGTGCTAGTTCTTATATATTTAGGCTTTTTCTCTCCCCTTGTATGTGTTTAAGACCACTAGAGAGTAGGCTGAACTAGTCTAAGATGTGGGTGTATGTGTGTGACTGCTTATTTTCATCAGGGAGAAGTAGAGCAGATTGCGATGATGAAGCCCAAAGGACAGACGGAGCATGACGAAGGCATGCTGGAATACCTGGAGGACATCATCGGCTCCTGCCGGCTCAAAGAACCCATCAACACGCTGTGCAGGCGAGTGGAGCTACTGAATGAGCACAGAGGGGAAAAGGTGAGAGAGGAAACACCTGCTTGTGAACCTCTTTAAGTCATTCATTCTTGCACTGTTTGTGTTTATACTTTCCATCTGACCGAAATTCATGTGGGACTTTGAAAGTGTGAAAAATTGTAGTTTAGGTAGTGTTCATAGTTCTTGGTAGCCAGATGGTAAGACACCATGCTTTTTATTTTTTATTTTATTTTATTGTATTGTATTTTTTTAACTCCGTAGTAAGCCAGCTTAGTTTTACACATTGATGGTTAAATGACAAATTATGCACTAAAGTAAGTTTTATATTTTCATGTTTACATCACTCAATTTAGTTTATGAATATTATGACTCTAGTTAGTGAGTATATCTGCATTGTGTTACTGAGCTGACTTAAAAGTAAAACTTAATAGTAGATGTATTATGTAATATGGTTTCATAAAACATTTTACTGTATTAGAAATATATAATCTGATCATATACCAAATAAGTTTTAAATAAGGCGTGTAAAGCATTTGTGTGGCCAAATCATTCAAAGAAAAATTACATGAGATAGAAACGTTGTTAAACAAATTCATGCCAACAACAAACAATATGTTCAATTGACTAAAATTAAGACCAAAAGCCTGATCTAAATGTTGTAGTCCTGGATGAGTGCAGTGAGTTACATTACAAAGTTAAAAACACAACCGTAAATGATAAATTGTGCACAATAACTGTATCGCCAAAGGAATTGCCTAAAGGTTGTTGGAAGGATGTTGGGCATGCATGCTTAACATGCATTGTGTCACTCGCTTTTAGGCACTGTTAATCACAGGAACTTAATGGCAGAACAGAGTAAAATTATAAATAATGAAAATAATGGCACTCTTCCAGTGGTTTGACCTGGACACAAAGTGAACTTTCACACTGTGTGGGGGATGTTATTTAAAGTTGCAGGCCACAGCAAGAATAAAATTCAGTCTGAATTAGCACTGAAAGGCTAGGTCTGTCAGTAAGTTGGCAACAATTTGAAACCTCTCTTTTCTCAGTGCAACCTGTTGTAGTAGTCTTGTAGTTTTTTAATCATGTATTAGGGAAGACAATTTAGGATTTTGTTCAGTTACATGTTAAATTTAAATACAAATAAAATCTGTTCAATATCATCTGTTTGGAGAAGTGATGCTTGTAATGATAAGATGGACAATGGATATTTAATTTAAAGATTATTCAAGAAATATTTGGTAGTTTGTGATGCTTATGTTTAATGTCTGGAGACATACTTGGTCACTCAATCACCCTCACCTTCCTCAGCAAGGCCGTTGTCATCTTGGCGGATTGTTTTGGGTTGTTATTATGTAGGAAAACTGCTGTTCGTTCTGGAAGTTTCTGGAAGGGAGGGAATCATGTTCTGCTTCAGAATGTCACAGGACATGTTGGAATCCATGTGTCCCTCAATAAACCACAGCTCCCCTGTACCAGCAGTACTCATGCAGCCCCAGATCCTGATGCTGCCACCACTGTGCTTAACTGTAGGCAAGACAGTTTTCTTAGTTCTCCTCACCAGGGCATCGAAACACATGCTGGACACCATCTGAGCCAAACAAATTTATCTTGGTTTCAGACCACAGGACATGGTTCCAGTAATTCATGCTTTTGCAAAGGTTGTCTTCAGCAAACCTTTTTTTTTTTTTTTTGCAAACCAGCTTCAGAAGAGGCTTCTGACAAGCAGACAAAAACAAACATGACGACGTACAGCTGTGATCACTTGGGGTGTACTCACTTTTGTGTCCAGTTATTTTGACAATGTCTGTATGTTCAGTCATTTTCAGAGGACAGTAAATCTGTACTGCTACACATTGACTACCCAAAATTATATCCAAGTTTCATTTCTGCAGTCTTGTCTCATGAGAAGATACTAAAATGGTTTGCACTAGGTTGCACACGATGCCTAACCCTAACCCTAACCCTAACCCTGTAACCACAAGACTTTTGAAGGTTTACAGAGTTCTGTGGCAGCAAAATGTCTTAAGTTGCGAGGTGGGTCAAAATGGATTTGTCCAGCATGACTCAGATGATCAGTTGAATTTGGACCATTCTTTACCTCTAGATTAAAATTATCCATCTGAAAGATGCAGCTTCTATTAGGGAGTACTGTTCTTATGAAGGGGTGTAACTTTGTCTCCTTAATGGTTAAGTAGGTGCTATGTGTCAAAGTTAAATCCACGCAAATGTCCGTACCAAAGGTTTGACTAGCAGAACGTTACCCCCATCGGTTTGCTTCCTTTCCATAGTGTGCTCTGGTGCCATCTCTTCTCGTGGGCCCTGACTCCTATGCACCAGAAACACTCCTCAAGACCTGGTGTTTTAAAGATGCTCTGACCCGGTTATTGAGCCATCACAGCTTGGCCCTTGTCATAGTCACTCAGAACCTTAGACTTGCCCATTATTTTGTTTTACACTTGGAAAACTAACTTGTTTATTGCAAAACAGGTGCCACTGTGATCAATGTTCTGCAGATTACTTGTCAATGTGGTTTTAATTTAATGGTTGATTGGTGGTGGTGGAGGAGGAGGAGGCCGATGATTAACTTCCACTCAGTCTAACCTGCATAACCACATGGTTTAATGCTAGTAAACAATCATTCTGATGTTGCCTAGAATGGTCTACTTAGAATTAAAGGGTCTGTTGAAGTGACACTTTCTTTTTCCATTTCAGCTTAATCGTGTCAAGATGGTTGAGAAGGAGAAGAATGCTCTGGAGGGTGAAAAGAATAAAGCAGTGGAATTTCTCACTCTGGAGAATGACATGTTTAAGAAGAGAAGCCATCTCTGCCAGTTCTATGTGTAAGGTCCACATACACGCTCAATAATTTCAGACCTGATGGAAAGTTATGGGAGAGAAAAATGGAAGAGCTAAAGCTTTTTTTCCCTCTGGCTTTCCTGGTAGATTAACAATTTAGATTTTATGGCTCATAAGTAATTTGCTGCATTGTGCTGCTGAATGGATTAAAACTGGAATCCATGAGCAAGTCTGAAGGCATAATCCATTTGAGTTTATTACAGTGTTCACACAGATTACACTTGGTGTAAAACTGCCCTCATAATGGTGCAGAATCTGGAAAATGTCTGCATTATGCAGTTGTGTAAAAAATTAATTAAAACGATTTAATGTGTAAGTGTTGTGTAGTGATAACGTATTACAGATATTTAATGAATAATAAGTCGTTTCATTTAAAACAATTGAAGAACAAGTCCAGTGAATTTCATGGAGGTTTACAGGAACAAAAATAAGACACTAAACTACACTTGTTTTTGATAGTTTGACTTTTATGAAAGGTTGCATTTATTAGCATTTTATTTATTTGCTTGGTGGGTTTTGTTTTTGTTTGTTTGTTTGGTTTTACTTATTTTAAGGCATGCATTAACCAGTGACCCAGATATTTGAACACAACCCCCTTCATAGCAACCCTTTCCCATGTTTTAGATATTTAATAGGTCTTAATGGAAATTAAATCATTTATCAAAATGGTAATAATTATATCTAGGTGTGATAATGAGTCTTTCATTGGCCTGCAAAGTCATGAATGTCTACAATTAAGACTGTTCAGAATTTTATGTCTATTTTTTCTATTTCCTTTTTGTAAATTAGACATGATTTGCTGCAGCGTGCGGCCGAAAAGGAAGCAGAAAAACAACAGATCCACGAGGACACCAAGGGACTGACTGAAAAAAGCACCCAGCTCACAGAGGAAATGAAGGAGAAGAATGAAGCCCTGAAGAATGTGGAAAAGTAAGATCGCACAGGGCCTGACTCTTTTGGCCTCTGTTTTTTCCCCCTGTGTGTGTGTTAGATGCATCATGATGTCTTCTACAATCACTGCAATATTCGGATGGTTAGCTTATGGTACTGGCCCTATGAATAGTTTCTATAGCATATGGTATATTGTCAAAGCTAAAAGAATAGTGATTTGAAGTGCTTGTCTTGTACACTTATTTCATTACCCCACCTTCTGCCTTCATGGAAATGGTAGCATATGCACAGTCATAGCTTAGTCAAAGATCACTGTCTCTCCAGGAAAATGGGCAAGCTGACCAAGTTTATTGAGAGCCAGAAGGAGAAGTTCACTCAGTTGGACCTTCAGGATGTGGAGGTGCGTGAGAAGCTGAAGCACACCAAGAACAAGACCAAGAAACTCCACAAACAGCTGCAAAAGGACAAGGAAAAAGTAAGTGTAATAATTGATGCTTTATTTTATTTGTGTGTGTGTCTGTCTGTGTGTGTGTCTGTGTGTGTGTCTCTGTGTGTGTGTGTGTGTGTGTGTGTGTGTGATAAAATATATAAACAAAATAGAATAAATCATTGTTTAAATTTGTTAGACCCCATTTGGATAATCCAGATTTGTACATATTTGTGTGTCTGCGTGTTTTACATTTAATATAAACTTGACTTTCTACTTATTTCACCATACTTTAACTTGAAGCTGGACATACAATGCTAAAGAATCCATATTGCTTTAATAATAAAGGTTTAGGTTGAGTAATAAATGCACTTAAAGTGCAAAACAAACTTGCAGTCTGCCACTCAATATATTCCTGAGGGATTTTAACTATGTTCTGCACGTTTTTATATATCCTGCACTTGCACTCTGGTTAGACCCAATAATAATAATAATTAATAATAATATATATATATATATATATATATATATATATATATATATATATATATATATATATATATATATATATATATATATATATATAATATTTTATAGGGAAGAAACTTGTGCACTCTCCCTAGTTTGTGTCTTACCAATTTTAAGCAGATTTTGCAATTTAAAGAGATTTCCATTCGTACAATATTCAAGTTGCTTGAATGAGTCGCCATCTTAATGAATGGAACTGTCATCTTGCATCAACATGAGTATGAGCAAATGATGAAATCTGATTCAGCTGTGTGGACCCAAGTCGGTTTGACATCTATTAGTGTGGGAGTGGTGCTTCACAGGAAGTGCAAAACATTTGCAGCCAACATTCTGGGGTTTAAAATTGCACCTTTTGTTCTTGTTTGATCTGTTTGTATTTTTATGGCATCATTGTAGATAATCTGTGATTTTATATGTCTGAACATTTACAGTTGGGTGTGTTCTTTAGAGAATGGTGTTGTAGGGTGTATAAAGCAGGGCTAAATTTTAATTTTAATATGATCACTGTCGGTCTGTAATGTCTGAATTATGGCTTGTGATTTTGTGGACAGACCAAAACCATTGCCTGTTCTATTAACTTTGAAAGGATGACAGTTTTACTACTGTTTTGCATTATCTTTCTCGGTCCCTCCCCCTCTTGCGTGGGCTTTCGTAAAAACCAAAACAGTCGGTCATAAATAGGAACGTGTTTTTCAGGGGTCATGGAAGCGGGGCAGTTTGGCTCCCTGGGGTGCCATGTTCTGTGAGATGCCTGTGAAGTATGACTTTATGTAACAATTGCAGGCGAATTTCACTCCTTAGGGCTGTGCTTTATAATCGTTTATGGGACTGTCTCACCCCCCACCCTGATTTTTACATCTCCTGCATCACAGTAGATATCACAGGGTAACAGAATACATACTTAATCAGTTACATAAACAGATGAGCAATGATAATGCTTTACTACACACTTTTACATACTGGTGGAAGTTAATCCACAATGATGCATTATACATTTTTAAGATATATTCATTCTCTCTCCTCTCTCTCTCTATCTCTCTCACATATATCAGTTGGAAGAAGTGAAAAATATTCCTGCAAGCAGTGAAAAGATAATCACTGAGGCTTCTGCCCAGAAAGACATGCTAGAGAAAGATAAGGTTATGGAGGAAGCAGCCCTGGCCCAGGTGATGGAGTGTCTGAAGGAGGAGACCAGTGGCCTGCAGCAGGAAAAGGAGGTTTGCTATTCCTCAATCACAACAACGGACACTAAATCTGCCTGCTTCAGAGAATGTTAGATGTGCATAAGTGTAAATTTACACTTATTATAATTTGGCTTAAATGTGCACATATAAATAACAGTTTAGGCAATAACTACATTATATGGATGTACCTTTTTAATCAAAACTTTTCCCTCTTCTCCTCAGCAAAAAGAGAAGGAGCTTCTGGAGCTAAGCAAAGCTGTGAATGAGACTCGCTCGCAGATGGATGTTGCTCAGTCCGAGCTGGACATCTACCTGAGTCAGCACAACACAGCCGTTTCACAGCTCAACCAGGCTAAAGACGCTCTACAGGGAACTGCTGACACACTCCGAGACAGAAGAGCTGCCATCAAAGAGCTCAAGGTCAAAGTGCCAAAGTGTGAGCAGGATCTTAAAAGGGTATTTATTCAATTATTTTTTTAAATAGATATTTGTGCTTTGGGACTTACTTGTTGACAGTTGACAAGCTCTTTGCTAATGTTTAATCGAATACTTGGTGGCTTTTTAATGTATAAGCCAATATTTTGTGCGTGTGTGTGCAGGATGAGGAAGAGTTGAAGCAAATTTCTGAGCAGGATGGACAGACCCAGGCTACAGTCAGGGACATGAGGCAGAAGGTTGAAGAGGCCAAGTCCTCTCTGTCCTCCACTCGTAGCCGAGGCAAAGTACTCGATGCGCTCATGCAGCAAAAACTCATTGGCAAGATCCCCGGCATCTTGGGACGTCTGGTGAGTTACAGAATGCAACAATGTTCAAAGGTTTTTCTCAGCAAGTGTTTGCTTTTATGCATAACTAAGGGATTTTCCATTCTGGTTCACTTCAGGGTGATCTGGGAGCCATTGATGAAAAGTATGACATTGCAATCTCGTCAAGCTGTGGTGCACTTGATAATATTGTGGTGGACACCATCGACACCGCTCAGAAATGTGTCACCTTCCTTAAGGCCCAGAATATCGGAGTGGCGACCTTCATTGGTCTAGACAAGGTACGAATGAATTTTTGTGTTGTAATATGTTTACAGCAGCTCGAGAAGGAATTTGAAAATGGTGCTGTAGGGCTTTGGTTATAGCATCAAATCGCATTCCTTTGAAATGCAATTTGCTTACATATACAGTTTGATTCATAAGTATTTGTAAGTATAAGTAAAATGGTACAAATACGTGTACCGTTATATCCCTAATAAACAGTGACCCAATTTAATAGGCAGCCATACAAGTTAATCTTCATTTCATCTGATCACAGAATGTTGGTCAGGAACTGGGCAGACTTTTGAGATGTTTTCTAGGTGTTTAAGATGAAATGTCTGTTCTTAGGTGTTATGACTGGTTTGCATCTCAAGTTAAGTCAAGTATTCCAGTAGGCTTTATTGTCATTCCAACCATTTACAGTTCAGTACACAGTGAAACAATACAATCTTTCCAAGATAAAAGCCTCTTGACTTGAGATGCTACATCAGACAGGATTTATCTTCTTTCTCTGGTTTAGATCTTGCCTGCTAGATAACTATAAATAAAAATAACAGGCTATAAATGAAATCTGATTGTTTAGACTAACAGATTTCAGACCACTTCTACTTTGTTGGCTTGTTTACTATATGAAAATCAGCTTCTGCAATCTGACCTCTGTTTCACTGAGCTTTTGCTTGAGGAAAAAGACAAGTAAAAAATGCATAACCAGTATTTTATTGTAAACTGTTTGAATATAAATACTGAGGTGTGCCAAGTTTTTTTTTTTTTTTTTTTTTTTTTTTATAAATGTATTTATTTATTTTATTTTTTAATTATTGTTGTAGATGAAGGTCTGGGAGAGAAACATGAAAACGATTTCCACACCAGAGAACATTCCCCGTTTGTTTGATATGGTGAAAGTAAAGGACGATTCAGTGCGTCCTGCCTTTTATTTCGCCCTGAGAGACACACTAGTGGCTAAAGACCTGGAGCAGGCAACTAAAGTGGCCTTCCAGAAAGACAAACGGTGGAGAGTGGTCACACTGCAGGGACAAATCATCGAACAGGCTGGTAATAAAAATAAATAGTTTTAGTGTGATTTATAACACAAAAGCACTATTTTGATTCTCTAATGACTATTTTCTTTAACTCTCCCTCAGGCACTATGACTGGAGGAGGAGGACGTGTAATGAAAGGCAGAATGGGCTCTTCTATTGGCACTGAAGTCACACAGGAACAGGTGAGATCATCCACCCGATTCCATCTGTTGCACATTTTAGACCACTATTCTACCACATCCTCATGTGCATGTGTGTGTGTGTGTGTGTGTGTGTGTGTGTGTAGCTGGACAAAATGGAGAGTGCATTAAAAGAGAAGGTGGTGCAGCTGCAGGGCTGGCAGCAAAGGAAACAGCAGCTCGAGGAGAGCGTGCACAAACAGAGACGAGAGCTCAGAGACATGAAGAACACGTTGGAGAAATACACAGCCAGCATTCAGGTCAGCCAAAATACACACCTCGAAAAGGCTCACAGAATGCCTGACAGCTTTAAAAGGAAAGAACACATACTCGTGTTATCTTAACATCTCCGTGCATTTTAATCAAAACACGCCACCGCATGAAGGACAGCACGGTTTTCCACAAAGCATTGCAAATTTAGATTTGTGTTATTCTCTATAGAGTCTTGAGGAGCAAGAGATTCACCTGAAGTCTCAGATGAAGGAGCTGGAAGCGAATGTTATCGCTGCTGCCCCTGACAAAGCCAAGCAAAAACAGATGGAGAAGAAGCTGGAAGCCTTCAAGAAAAGTAAGTTTGCTGTTTTTTATAGTATGCAGTCATACAGTAAGACCTCAGTGTAATAACACTGTATAGTCAACGCCACCGTGGTACTTTAACACGCGTTAGTGCTGTTACAGCCGAGTCACATTGAAACAGGAGAGCTATTATAGTGTAAAGTGCTGTGTACCTCTAAAACAGAAGCTTCTGAGTTTTGCTTTGTGACCAACATTTCTAAGTCACACTTAATTTTGTCTTTTAAAGATTATGAGGCAGCATCCAACAAGGCAGGAAAGGTAGAAGCTGAGGTGAAACGACTCCACAACCTAATTGTGGACATCAACAGCCACAAGCTGAAGGCCCAACAGGACAAACTGGACAAAATCAACAAAGAGCTAGATGAATGCTCTTCAGCAATCACCAAAGCCCAAGTGGCCATCAAGACAGCAGGACGGTATGTGAACTTGTGAAAAGGGAGTAACTAAAGGATTTTTTTTTTTTTTTTTTTTTGGTCTACCAGTGTACCTAGACTTAGCAAATTACCCATAATTCGTCATATTGTTGCCTTTTCAACCACTAAATCATACGTGTCTTGAATTTGGTTACAATTCTTGCCCAGGTAGCATGTGAGCTGAGCCATGGCATATAGGCAGAGCTGAAAATTTGTCACCGTGGCTTGATTTTGTACTGTAGGTCTTCTCTGTGGTCTATTATACCAGTCTGACAATCTATATGGTTTTTGCAAATCTGACAACTTTATTTATTTAATTTTGATATACCCAAGACTGTGGCTCTATTGCAACCTGATACCTGAACTCATAAAATAGTAAGAGTTACTCTGGAGGTTCTGTAAAAAAAAACCTACATGTAGTCTTATCCAGGAAATTGGATCTCTCCAGTTTATTTTGAGAAGAGATGCATGTTGCTCACGTAACTGCTCACAAGTTTGCCTATGCCATCAATGTTTATGGATCTGCAGAGGAAACACTACTGTGCCTACATACTATAGCAATACATAACTATTACTGCCACCAGCAAAACAACACCTTTTTAATAAACTTTAATAATCCAACTTGACATAAATATTTTTAAAAAAGATAATCCCCTTTTTAAAGGCTTTGAGCATCTGTTTCTCTAAACTCAGTCTAAAAATGGTCAGTGTTTTCTTATTTGGAAAACTACAATGTCCACCATTTCAAGTTAAGCAAGTTATAATTTACAGTTTTGTCCATTCAGCTAACCTCATTGTTTTCTTGACAGTAATCTGAAAAAGGCAGAGGAGACTGTTACACGACTAGAAACCGAGATCGCAGAGAATGAGAAATTGATGGAGGAGCTCACGGAGCAGCTAAAGAAACTGGAGGATCAAGCAGGAGAGATCATGAAGTCCTGCCAGGAGGCTGAAGTATGTCGATATGCACATAAATTAATATTTAGTTTGCACCTCTTTTACCTATTTTTAATTATTGTTAATTATAGCGCTTAAGAGTTTAAATCATGGAGAGGAAATACTTTCAATATGCTTTGACAAATTAGGAGCCTGTGCAATAACTTCTGTGCAGGTGCGCATGAGCTTAGCATGAGTTTACTTTAAATATACCGCATTAGGCAGACACCCTTATCCAGTATGACTTACACCTGAGCAGGTAAGGGCCTTTCTCAAGGGCCCCCATCAGTGGCATCTTAGTAGTACTGGGGTTTGAACTCGTGACTTTCTGATCTAAAATCCAATGCCTTAAACAGTCAGCTGCCACCTCCTACTTGCAAGTGAGACTTTAACTCTCAGGGCAGAAATTAAGCCAATTTATTATTATATATATTTTTTTATAAATAAATCAGATTATTCATATGCCTGTTCATGGTCTTTGGTGTGTAACTACTGACATACCTCAAACTTTAGGAGGCACTGCCCGAAGTGCAGGAAATGCATCGGGGTGTCCTGCAGGAGATCAAGGCCCTTCAGGAACAAGAGCATGTTTTACAGAAAGAGTCGCTAAATGTTCGGCTGAAAGTGGAGCAAATCGACACTGCCATCTCCGAGTGTCAGAATAAGATCAAACACTGGGAAAAAGAGGTGAGCGCTTAAACTAGGCAACTTTATATTTACCCAATTATGTAAACTACCCAGACATGTGGTTCTGTCTAAATATTACAGTATTATTGTAGTTTATTCTTTTCTTCCTCCTCAGTCTACAAAGCTTGCTCTGCACTCGATTGATGATAAACCAGCAGAGGAATTGCCTAAGCTGACCACAGAGCAGTTGGAGGCCATTAAAAGCCCAGATGTCATCAAAAACGAAATTGCTCTTTTGGAGGATCGCTGTGCCCAGATGAAGCCCAATTTGGGAGCTATAGCAGAGTTTAAGAAGAAGGTATGTGGACAGTGTTTTGAATATAGGCATGATTTCCATCATCTTTGCTATATCTCTTGGAAGTGTTAAAACTCTGATCATAAATACCAGAATGATGCAGCTTGATGGTCTGGTCTAAATATTACAATGTTACTTACCCATTTAAAACTACACAAGCTGCTGGTAAAAAGTAAAGGGAAAATGTATTTAATCTAAAATCACTGCCAATATTTACCTTGTTGCCAGCTGAAAGAGTTGCTTGGTTGTTTATTATTTTTTGTGCATAGTAATCATGTATTATAAATTAGATGGCTACAGATCTAAATGGTTTAACCGATGTTTAACCGTGTGTCCCCGATGCAATCCAGAAGGTGGACACTTTAGTAGACTCATGAGTCGCTCGTGCTAGGTTGCTGCAGTCTTGTAACACATTGTTTGTATTTGTACATGCAGGAGGAGCTTTATTTGCAGAGGGTGGCTGAGCTGGATGAGATTACCAACCAGAGAGACAATTTCAAGAGGAGCTGCGAAGACCTGAGGAAACAGAGGCTGAACGAGTTCATGGCTGGTTTTAATATCATCACCAACAAACTCAAGGAGAATTACCAGATGTTGACACTGGGGGGCGATGCTGAGCTGGAGCTTGTAGACAGTCTGGACCCTTTCTCTGAGGGCATCATGTTTAGGTACGAACACCAGAGGGCCTCAGGGACTTAACACTAAACCGCCACTGCACCAAATGCAAAGGGCCTCCGAAGTTAAGGCCTTCAGCTACTGATGGAGTGCTGAGAAATTGGGTTGGCTCCTTTAGATACATATAAAGTGATCAAATGTTACACAAAAATTGCTTTTTTACTTTGCATGAACAAACAATAGTTTGGCTTTATTACAATTTTATATCAGCATTGTAGTAATTATAGTTCAAAATATCTTAAATGAAAAATTAATACACTAAGATTTTAAAATTTCCAGTGTGCGTCCTCCTAAGAAGAGCTGGAAGAAAATCTATAACTTGTCTGGAGGTGAGAAGACCCTGAGCTCTTTGGCTTTGGTCTTTGCACTGCACCACTTTAAGCCCACGCCTCTATACTTCATGGACGAGATCGACGCTGCACTGGATTTCAAGAACGTGTCCATTGTGGCCTGCTACATATATGTGAGGGTTTTTTTGTCATCTTTTCACTACACTTTTCACAGGATTTAGTCTTCCAGATCTGTTAACTTTTTGTTTTTTTCCATTCCTTTTAATAGTTTGTTTTATATTTTATTATTGTGATTTCTTGTGCCAAATTAAGGCTTAGTGAAAACATTTGAATACTTGATGCTTCAAACTTTAAAATGTCCTTACCCTTGTGTAAAGCATCAACAACTCATACCTTTTTCTTTTATCTCATTTATCAGGAACAAACCAAGAATGCTCAGTTCATCATCATCTCTTTGAGGAACAACATGTTTGAGATGGCTGACCGCCTGATCGGCATCTATAAAACGCACAACACCACTAAAAACGTGGGAATCAACCCCAAAACCATCGTCCTCAAAGACGTTGAGGTTGCATCAGGATAAATATATCCTTAGACCGCTGTCTTCATCCATGTTAAACAGTCTTAAAATCTTTCTCCCTTTCGCACCTGTTTCCATGTTCTTTCCTGTGCAGGTTAAACCCATTTAACCTTATTAAAAATGCTGCTGTTTGTACAAGTGAACTTTTATATAAAACATGATATTAAATGCAATTCTTGGTGTGTTGTTTGTACCACACATTTAAAGTATTTAGAGACATTTTATCTTGAATAAAGTATTAAATTGTCATGCTAAAGTGCCATCATTACAAACTATATGGGTTTAAGGTTACTCTTAATCATCACCTATTACACGATTTAAGAACGGGATTATGTGAGGCTCTGAAATTAAATCTAATCGCATGTTGATAATTTGTAAACATTCTTAACCATTACACTGCTCACACTAAGGTGTTAGCGTACCTAACAAAGAACATCCTGGCAGGCAGAAAGAAAGTTGGCGCTTCTTCCCCTGGCAATTAGTTTCCATTGGCCTTGAAGACTGAGGATTTGGAGGTCACTGTCCAAAATTCACCTGAATATCAAAGCTAAATTTTAGTAATAAATGCATCCAGATCTGGGGAAAGAGTAATAAGATAAGATGGACTTTTGATCAGAAGGTCATGAGATCAAATCCCAGCACTACTATGCTGCTGAGCAAGGCCCTTAATCCAAAACTGCTCAGTTGTATATATTATATAAATGTTAATCGTCTGCCAAAAGCACTAAATGTAAGCGTAAAATGTAAATCTTTCATGGTCCACTTACTTTCCAATTCAGTTCCACTCGTTGAAAGTGGGTTCTGGGTTTAAATCCCAGTGTGGCGACTTCACTTGAGCATGGCTTTTCAACTATTCCCCTGGTGGTCTAGTGGTTAGGATGCGGCGCTCTCACCGCTGCGGCCCGGGTTCGATCCCCGGTCAGGGAACCAACCCCAGCCACTTTCAGTGCCGGTCCCAAGCCCGGATAAATGGGGAGGGTTGCATTAGGAAGGGCATCCAGAGTAAAAACGTGCCAAATCAAACATGCGGAGGATCCGCTGTGGCGCCCCCTAACGGGAGAAGCCGAAAGAAAGTTGTTTAAAAAAAGAAACTTAACGGCTTTTCCTGTTATTGTAAACATGGAAGTATTTTATTTTACAGCTAAATCATGGATGTAGGCTGTAGGGATGGGCAGGTTGAGATGATCTAAATACATCTATCTAGATCAGGGGTCACCAACCTTTTGAAATTGAGAGCTACTTCTTGGGTACCTGTTAATGTGAAGGGCTACCAGTTTGATGCACAAAAGTTAAAATAACACACAAGTTCTGAAATTTGCCTTTGTTATTAATGCAACACCAATGCAAGTGTGATTTTAAAAAAGAATAGCAACAAAAAAAATTAGATGCAGCTCACTGGTAAGTGGTGCTATGGTGAGCTATTTTTAGAAAATGCTCGCGAGTGACTCATGTGGTCCTCCCGCGGGGCACAATGTTGGTGACCCCTGATCTAGATAGTCGTGTATTGTTGCATCATTTTCTCACAGCTGATTTGATGGTCAATTTTGTACTGAACCTTTAAAACCTATAGTTAAGTTTTGTAGACAGACATTTTAACACAGAACTGTTTTGCTAAAAGTATTTGGTCTGTTAAGCCTATACCATGGTACACGTGTATTGCAGACGTGTCTTCACTTGTTGATTCTTGTCCTTTATTGGGCACCTCGGCACTCCTGCATTGTTAAAACGACTTTTTTCATTCGGCTGAACGTGTGTGCACTCAGTCAGCTGTGCCGTTGGACGCAGACTGGGGCTGTTTCTCTCTCTCTCTCTCTCTCTCTCACACACACACACACACACACACACACACACACACACAGTGATAGCTCTTGTGCTGCACCCTTTGTGGGTAAATAAATCAATAGCTTCTTTACTTTTGTATAAATTAGTAGTATAATGTGGTTTCATTTCTAAAAAAACGTTTTTAAAATTGTTCTTTAAGAAAGAATCTCAGGCAGACAAGTTATTAAAATGTCAGTAGAAAAATGTAGAAATTAAAATCGAAACAGCAGCAGTGTGTAATATAATATTAGTTGCTAACACATTCTTCAACTGGCGCGATTTCATTCAGATGAATTAGAACTGTTCTGTTCCCCCACCTTGCGTTCCTGCTCCGGCACAGAGCACTGCTTCTGCTCCGTGCGTGGTATTTACCATAACCGTAACGTTTTTGAAAAGAAGGCCATGTACTGAGAAGTGCTCTCTCCTACAGCTGATAGATACAAATTCAATTTTAACCTCAGGTCATGAAGCAGGCAGTACAGAAACGTCCCTGAATCTTGTAGCGGTAAATAGAGTTTATGAGCAAGACCCGTTACTGCTTGTCTGATCTGTGAGAGATTGGAGTACTGGAGAACACCATTGAATGTATTTAACCAAAAAAGCAAAAGAAACAGCAGCACCATTAGAAAAACCAAACCGGTCATAGATCTGACCGTCTCAATCTGAAATAGTCTTGGCTTTGTCTCTTTGGTGGAATGTGTCTTCACGTGACAGGAGATTTTTGGAACTGGACCATCGTCCAGCCTTCCAACAGTCACGTCAGCCCAATATTCCTGGAAGAAGTCCTCTAAGCGGGGTGAAATGTGGAGCGTGGGGACTTCGGGTAGCTCCGTCTGGGTCAAAGTGCTAACCCTTTCCCTCAAATGATGCATCTTCTCCAGGAACACAAGGGCTGACTCATCATCACTGATGCCCGAGATGATTGAGATAAGCTCTAGCTGCTCCTCCTTCATATCTTTAAGCTTCTCGATCAGTGGTTTATAAGTGCAGGCGAGCTGCTCGTTGGCTCTGTCCAGAACCTTCATAAACGCCTCTTTCTTGTGCTCTAGGAGTCTCTGCAACCCATGAAAAAACTCTGTAACAGCTTCACGGTCTTGCCTGATCAGACCTTCGTGTCGAATTTTTTCCTGTTCTAACTTCTCCACCAAGCCACAGACTTCTTCCCAGCGCCGGTCCGTGAGCAGCTCGACTAGTTTCGCCGGGGCGTCACGCTCCTTCACGTACGCCGTCTGCAGATCATCAATGGTGTGGCCTTGATGCTGGCCAATAGTGAGGCACAGGCCGCAGATGAGCTTGCAGTCCTGAACGCAGTAGACATTCAGAGGCTGGCGATGGTGCTCGGGGCAGGAAGGCGCCCGCGGCTCGTTGTCGCGCTGGTACTTTTCTATAATAGCACGCAGACAGACGTTGAGCGGCAGAGCTTCCACGCCGTTGGGCGGCAGTTCCACAATGCTACGGCAATTAGGGCACTTGAGCGGAAGGCGGAGTGGGCGCCAGATGGAGAAATTAGTGGAGAGCTGGAGCACGTTGTCCAGACAAACTTTGCAGAAGGTGTGGGAGCAGGGAAGCACTCGTGGATCGTTAAAGAGCGAATAACAAACGGAGCATGTCAAATCCTCCTCCAGGTTCTCCATGTCACAATAACGTGGGACTGCCGTCCTGAGAGGGGGAAAAAAAACAGAAAAATCAAGAATCGATCTTGGGGTTTCATTAAGTTTTCTATTTCAGGAGACTCATTCGGGTTCGAAACTGACACGTCTCCTCGAAAATCATACGGCTGTGAATGCTAGCACGATAGTGATGAAAACTAAACGCACCCCTGCATACGTTTAATAAACCACACACACACACACACACGAGTGTTCCTGCTGAACATGACATCAATCTGACATGACACACTGTGTTTTCTCCTTACTGTAAAAAGCTATTTCAGTCCAGTGTTGTATTTTCAGATTGAAGTCTGATCGGTGAATGCTCTGTAATTACACTTGCACCTCCTGTGCATAGGATTCGATGTCTTGCAAACAGGATTGAAACTAAATGTTACTTAAAATCTGGCACAATCCATACTCTGATTAGTACATTGTAATTTTATTATTGCAATATAGTATAAACATAAATGCTGGAAATCCCACCTGAAAACTAGGAAAATTGTGCACAAAAAGGAACCCATAACCCACTTCAACCCAAACACTGATTTTGAAATAAAGGTGACTGAAGTCATGTAGGTGGTGTTACATTGTTGCCTCACAGATCCAGACTTTAGGATTCCCCTCCTCCTCCTCCTCCTCCTCCTCCCACCATCACTTTTCCACAATGCATTCTCCCAAAAGTGTTTGGTATTCTAAACATGTGTCCATATGGATCAGAATATATTTATCATTAAAGACTTTAAAGCATCTGGCAAACAGCCTTACACATCGACTTGCAACGTAAACACAAATAGATCTGGCGAAACTAAATTTCTCGTAGGTGTGAATACATATAAATCAGCGAACACTGTTTCATATATATTACATTTTTAAAATGGACTACTATATTGCAACGCTGCACCTTGAAATTAATACATTATTATTATTATTATTACTATTAATATTTGCACTGCCTCACTTTACAGCCCCTGAACAAACTATAGGTAGTTTTTTGTTTTGTTTGTTTTTTTTCATATTTTTACACCACCAACACGCCATAATGTACATGCAAAACATATTTGGCAATAAATATTATGCAGAATTTTTGCTTCACCGGGACAGAGGACAACGGAAATGTTACCGAGTGATAAATGAATGACATTCGTTTAACATTTTAACAAATTATTCCGATTTAATGAACCTCTAACATCGCATACGAGAATATCACTTACCAGAAATGTGTTTGATCAATACAAGGTGCTCTCAATACTGTTTTTATTTTCTTCTTTCGGTATTAATATTAAATAGACTACAATTGATCATTTTGTTTTTATTTACATTCTTTAGAATGAAAATGGAGTGACCCCAGGATATACACCAGTCACAAATATTAAACTGATTTTGTTTTTAATCCAATCGACATTTTAATGAGAATCGGTTCTCTCGAGTATCGAAAGTATCGATATCGATACACCCCTATCCATCCGTTAAAGACGAGGTGACAAGAAGCTCGAGACGCGTCACTTTACATTCAGTTTTCCGCATTTCTCCAGTGTATTGAAACCCAGGAAATGATTAATATCGTGTTAAAAACATCTGAATAAACTGCAGGACCCGGAAACTGTGTATAAAAACAATTTAATAAGTGATTTAAACCATAAACAACAACGGAAGTGAAGCGAGCGTGTAGTCGGACATGACACCAGACCAGCTTCTGCTCCTCCGTCTCTCTTATTCACTACATTCAGCACATTATATAACTTTTAATCATTATATTTATTTACTTCAAACGAATATAAATAATCTCTATTCTATTCTGTCATGTCTGAAGCCTGTTTTAACAGATTTTATTGAACAAGTCAACAAAAACCATGACGCATAACCGTCTTTAGGTGACATGCGACAAAAAATATATATGTATACAATGTGATAAAATAAAAATATTTATATATATATTATTTTATTATAACCCTCCAACACTCACCTGAGCAGTGAAGCTCACTGAGTCCGTTCTGCTTTCTGTCCGTCTCAGAGACCGCCTTTGAGTTCGCACAGCGCATGCGCGTTTCAAACACTTTCCACCAATCACGGCGTTCTTTTCTTTTTTAAACCGAACACGTGCACAGTCGCAAATCCAACGTGCGCGCACACGTGCCCCATCACAAAGCTTGGTGCAAGTTATAATAATAACAACCGGATATAATGTTATATCAAGAGCATTTTTATGCAGTTATAAGTTGATATTAGAACATAATACTTCAAACAATACAACCAAATGACAAGACGCGGGTTTCATTTAAAGCATGACAATTATATATGCAAAAGATGTTTATCCTGATATTTCATACCCGGGAAGTGTGTTACGTTAAATGGAACCGACTACGTTTTAATTGCATACTTTTTTATACACATGACATGAGCTGTATGAGGGAATTGACACCTATTACAGATCCTGATACTGAGGTTTGACCATGAACATTAGGAACTAAGTGGGAAAACACACCATATACAGCACAAGGCAATTCAATTATACCCCGCGCGAGCCCGGTATGAAGGCACACACACACAGAGAGACACGCACACACATACACAAACAAACACACACAGACACACCCGTTTTCCGTGTGATCTTCGTGGCGCTGTGGCTTAGTTGGTTAAAGCGCCTGTCTAGTAAACAGGAGATCCTGGGTTCGAATCCCAGCAGTGCCTTTAAAACCGTAGTCTGCAACCAGGTTATTTTTCAATAGAGAAATATATGAGTGCAACAACAACAACATAAACATGGCTGATACTTATACATACCTACAACTGAATGATATTTATGTTCAAAAAAACAAAAAATAAAACTAGACACTAACAATTGCAGCCTTTATGTTGTTTTCGTTTAGCTCTAATATAAGTGTCAGATAGTTCTGATTAATGAGGGCCGGTGCTCCCTGTGACTGCGTGTGCATCCTTGTGCTGCCATCTGTTGGCTTGTTACAAAACTAGTCTCAAAACATTTTTAGACATTTAACACCTCATATTAGAGGATTTACAGCTGAGCACTTGGTCTGTGGGCCATAGTTTGGGTTCAGCTCTCCCATGGCATATATAAAAAGAGAGAAGAAAAAGCCACTTATACAGATCCTAATTTATAATTGAACATTTAATTGAAATAAAAATGAAATAAGATAAAAGTGAATTAGAAGTTCTTTTCAAAAAATGGTAGTAGTAAGGAGCATAAAGTTTTTCATTAGAGGTGGAATTGTAGACAGTGGGCAAACACTGTAAGCTTGTGGCGCTGTGGCTTAGTTGGTTAAAGCGCCTGTCTAGTAAACAGGAGATCCTGGGTTCGAATCCCAGCAGTGCCTTTTATGTTCTTCATCAGCTGCTTTTCATTGGAAGAATTGCCACAATAGACTGGAAAAGATTTGTAAGTTCAGGGATTAGAAGTCCATACCTACACAAAGTCTAACTGAAGAAAAGTAATACAATTGAAGTCTCTCGTTTTCTTTCTAATTATACGTTTCAGGTTAAGAACAATGTTTAAGCAATGTGACTGGAGGTCAGTTGGCTCAATGCACAATGTCACAGCAGGTTATTTGAACCCTCCCAGATTTTCCTTTCTTATATAACTTTATTTTATATTTATCCCTACGGAGGTTAAAGCATGTGAAAACACACAGAACAAGTTTGATCAGAATTCATGCGGAAATGAGAGATAACCCTCTAAGATCTGTTGTTGTGGCTTAGTTGGTTAATGTTCTTGTGCAGGAGATCACAAGATTAAAAAGTAGCAGTGCCTTTGGAGAATCACCTTTTAGGAAGCACATTGCCTTTCTCTTCTGACAGAGGTGGTCAGTAAGGGTCTTAAAAATGGCCAATATACAACTCAATGTAATTCCAGTCTGAGGTGGATGAGCAGCTGCGTGACTTCATGGCGCTGTGGCTTAGTTGGTTAAAGCGCCTGTCTAGTAAACAGGAGATCCTGGGTTCGAATCCCAGCAGTGCCTTTTGAATTTTGTGTCTGCATGCAGAGTGGTTTATTTGATATCTGAAGGATCAGATATCGGATCAAAACAGCAGATGTCCATCCAAAACTTTATGTTCCTTTGCTGTAGAACAGGGGTGCCCAATACGATTCAATCGCGATACAGAAGTACTCACTGCCTTTGCCATGACACTCAAAATTGAGCTCAGGTGCATCCTGTTTAAACTGATCATCCTCGAGATGTTTCTACAATTTGATTAAAGTCCACCTGTGGTAAATTCAGTTGATTGGACATGATTCGGAAACACGCCTGTCTATATGAGGTCCCACAGTGCATATGAGAACACAAACCAAGCAAAGAAGTCCAAGAAAATGTCTGTAGACCTCTGAGACAGAATTGGATTGAGGCACAGATCGGGGGAAGGGTACAAATTTTCTACAGCATTGAACACATGCTGTATTTGTCCAAATGAACACAGTGGCCAGTGGGCTTAAAAAAATAATTCAAAAGCCGTAAAAGGACTCCAGGACTCTTTCCAGAGCTAAGTTGCCCGACCAAACTGTGCCATCGGGGTAGGAGGGCCTTACCCCGGGTCAGAGAGGTAAACTAGAACCCGATGGTCACTGAAATAGCTTTCTCTGTGGTGAGAGAACCTTCCAAAAGAACAACCATCTCTGCATTACTTCACCAATCAGGTCTGTATGGTAGAATGGCCAGACGGAAGCCACTCCTCAGTAAAAGGCACATGACAGCTCACCTGGAGTTTGCTAAAAAGGTGCCTGAAGGACTTTTAGATTATAAGAAACATAGAATGAACTCTTTGGCTTGAATTCCAAGCATCATATCTGGAGGATGTCAGGTACCGCTCTTCACCTGGCTAATAGCACCCCTACAGTGAAGCATGGTGGTGGCAGCATGATGCTGTGAGGATGTTTTTCAGCTACAGGAACTGGGAGACTATGAATGCAGCAATGTACCGAGACATCCTTGATGAAAACCTGCTCCAGAGCGCTCTGGACCTCAGACTGTGGCGACGGTTCATCTTTCAACACGACAAAGACCCTAAGCACACAGCCAAGATACCAAAGGAGTGGCTATGGGACAACTCTGTGACAAACTTGGTGCACAGCCATTTTTGTATCTCTTCAGAGATGTCCGACGCTCCCCAACCAACCTGATGGAGCTTGAGAGGTTCTGCAAAGAAGAATGGGAAAAACTGCCCAAAGATAATTGTGCCGAGCTTGTGGCATCATCATAAAAAAAAAAAAACTGGAGACTATAAACAAAATATTGAACTAAGGAATTTTTTTTAATAAAATTGCAAAGATTTTAAACAAACTTCTTTCAAGTTGTCATTATAGGGTATTTGTAGAATTTTGAGGAAAATAATGAATTCATTTTGGAATAAGACGTGCCATAAAACGCAGGAAACTCTGTGAATACGGATGCAGGTGCATCTCATTAAATTAGAATGTCGTGGAAAAGTTGGTTTATTTCAGTAATTCAACTCATTGTTAAACTCGTGTATTAAATAAATTCACTGCACACAGACTGAAGTAGTTTAGGTCTTTGGTTCTTTTAATTGTATTGATTTTGGCTCACATTTAACAAAAACCCACCAATTCACTCTCAAAGAAATTTGAACATGGTGACATGTCAATCATTTAATCAACTTAAAACACCAGCAAAGTTTTTCTGAGCCTTCAAAATGGTCTCTGTTTGGTTCACTCGGCTGCACAATCATGGGGAAGACTGCTGATCTGACAGTTTCAAAAAGACAATCATTGACAGCCTTCACATGGAGGCCACAAACATTCATTGCCAAAGAAGCTGCTGTTAACAGAGTGCTGTATCCAAGCATATTAACAGAAAGTTGAGTGGAAGGAAAAAGTGTGGAAGAAAAAGATACACAACCAACCGAGAGAACCGCAGCCTTGAGAGGCTCATCAAGCAAAATCGTTTTAAGAATTTGGGTGAAATTGTTGTCTACATTTGTCGTATTCCTCTTGTTAAGAAACTCCTGAACCAGACAACATCAGAGGCGTCTTACCTGGACTGTTGCCCAGTGGTCCAAAGTCCTCTTTTCAGATGAGAGCAAGTTTCATATGGAAACCAGGATCCTAGAGTCTGGAGGAAGGGTGGAGAAGCTCATAGCCCAAGTTGTTTGAAGTCCAGTGTTAAGTTTCCACAGCCTGTGATGATTTGGGTGCAGTGTCATTTGCTGGTGTTGGTCCACTGTGTTTTTTGAAAACCAAAGGGGAAAGAGTAGTAGAAGCCATCCTGAAAGAAGAGGTGACCATCTGTGCGCAGCAGTAGGGTTTCATGCCAAAGAAGAGCACCACAGATGCAATATGTGCTTTCAGAATGTTGATGAAGTATAGAGAAGGTCAGAAGGAGTTACATTGTGTGTTTGTGGATTTAGAGAAAGTGAACGGCAGGGTGGAGAGAGTTGTTGTGGTATTGTATGAGGAAGTCTGGTGTGTCAGAAGTATGTGAGGGTGGTGCAGGACACGTATGAGGACAGTGTGACAGCAGTGAAGTGTGCAGTAGGAATGTCAGACTGGTTCAAGTTGGAGGTTGGACTGCATCAAGGATCGTCTCTGAGCCCTTTTCTGTTTGCAGTGGTGATGGACAGGTTGACGGACGTGGTCAGACAGGAGTCTCCGTGGACTATGTTTACGGATATTGTGAGAGGAAGACCAAGGAGGAGGTTTATGGATGTGATGAGGAAAGACATGCAGGTAGTTGGTTTGAAAAAGGAAGATGTAGAAAACAGGGGGGTATCGAGCCTGATGATCCGCTGTGGCGCCCCCTAATGGGAGCAGCCGAAAGAAGAAGAAAGTCACTGCATCCATTCACCAAGAAATTTTAGAGCACTTTATGCCTTTCCTCTGCTGACCAGGACACTTGCCCGTCATGACCTATTACTAAACATCCTTTCAAACATCTTATTTAAGATGGTAATGATTTATAAACTCACTCTTTATGCTGGCCCTCCTCTAAACTTCTGTCCTCACATAAGGATTAATATTCCAGTAAATGTGTTTTATTGCAGTTTACTGTAAAATGTGTTGAAATGAAAGATTTCAACCAACATTTTTCCCACCCACATAAAAAGTAATAAAAACACACAAAAGCATGGTTTCAATATTTATTTCAGCAAAGAACCTTAGCCTGGAGTCATATGGTCAACAGGTTAAAGCATATTATCTAATTTTGGTGATTTCCCCACCTCTGAACCCACAACTTTGCTAATGCTGCACATATGAAACCACATCTTTGAGGAATGCTGCACATATATAGGCCTATGTCCAACAGAAGGTTAGGACCACAAAGAATAATCTCTAGAGTCTTGTGTAATTTCAACAGGGGAAAAAAAAAGAGCGAAAAAAAAAAGAGACCTATAAGGGAATAAGGAGGACAATATAGTGTACGTGAGAACACAACCGTTTTTTGTTCATGCATTTTTTTCTCCTTTACTTGTGCTCTACAAAGAAGGCACCGGACAATTATCTGCAGGACACCGGAGACTTTAAGGGAGCTGGAGCATCACGCTACTGAAATTTTTTTTTTCTTTTCAAAAAGAACACCCCGAAATAGGAGGCAGGTCCATTTATTTCAAATCATTGAAACTATCATGAATTACACCTCTAATGTGGCTTGACATTAATTG
This sequence comes from Silurus meridionalis, assembly GCF_014805685.1. Taxonomy (NCBI): domain Eukaryota; kingdom Metazoa; phylum Chordata; class Actinopteri; order Siluriformes; family Siluridae; genus Silurus; species Silurus meridionalis. The sequence goes on from NC_060903.1 coordinate 14,927,176, forward strand.
GTACTATCTACATATACATATATATATATATATATAAAAAGAAAGTCAAGATTGTATTTGTATTATGCATATACTTTGATGAGGACAGGCGTGTCGGTCCTTCCTCCGCACTCGTCACACAGCGCGCTGTCCTCAGTGTGTACGCAAAGCAAAAAAACAAACAAAAAAAAAAAAAGTTTGACGAAATCAGATCATGGGGTACTGAGAGTTTTTATATATATATATATATATATATAAAATTAGCTTACAAATAAAAAGGAAGGGGAAGTAATTTGTCAACGGAAGTAAAAACCCATAAAAAGTACGCTGCGTTTCAGTACGCGAAAAAATCTGAATTGATTTTACATCGGATGGCATCATTGCTCCATTTATTACGAGGTGTGAAAGCGCTAATGAGAACCTACCAGATGAGGAGGGGGAGAGGGGGAGGGGGGTTTGAAAGAACAAATATCATGCAGAAAAGTAATAGAGAGCATAAAGGTAAGAAAAAGGTGGCAATTTTTTCTTTCCCAAAAGCCAAAACTACAGTGGTACTTGTATTAAAGATAAATGTAAGGGTTAAACCCGCAGTTCTACACAAGCACTGAAAATATATCTCGGACGCTAAAAGAAAAAAAAAAGAAAAAAGAAAAAAGTAAAACACCGGAGACTAAAAGCGAATCCCGAAAGCTACAGAGTGCATCGTTTTTAAACTTGACGGCCCTCCGTTTCTCCACGCGAGAGCCTCGTCCAGTGTTGCTTTAAAAAAAAAAAACGAGAAAGAAAAGAAACCTGATGTCTGTTTTTAAATTTTAAATCATTGCTGCTGCTTAAACAATTTGTATTCTTGAAGGTTTTGTTTTTTCTTCTTTTATCAGCCGCTTCTTCCTTGCAGTTGGTGTTTTTTTTTTCCTTTATTTGATTTTTCCAGACTACTTTGTATTAACGCTCCTTTCGGTATTTTCAATGGTGACTCTCCACATGCGTCCACATTCAGCCCTGTCTGACACACACTCCAGTCAGTCACACGCACACACACTCACTCACTCCCTCACACACACATCCATTCGTCTGCTGACTTTGCACAAACAGCGTGGTCGAGAAACAACGTGCGCTGAGAGTTAAGAGATTTCGGAGGGGAGCTCCGCGTCCTCGGCCCCGAGTCCATACATTCATACGCAAAAACGGCTCACTCGCACACACCTCTCACAGCGGGGACCATTGCGGGGAGGGGAGACGCCGACGGGTGCGACGTCTCCCGCTGCTCAGTTCATTTTCTTGTGAATTTTTTTTTCTTTTCTTGTTCAGAGGTTTTGTCCGTTTTCTTGTGTCGATCCCTCCAATTGATTGCTAGGTTGCAACATCGTGTTTCTCCCCGTGGTTTTTGTTTGGGTTTGTTTTTTTGTTTTGTGCCGATTTTGCTTTTTGTCGTTTTTTGTAGACGTGTCCGGATATTTGTGTGACATTTTTCACGAAAATGTTCTCTGAACGCATTCGGTGTTGATGGTTGTGTTTTTGCAACATTTAGTAGCCCACTCATTCTCACTCGCACCCACTCGCCGTCACAAACTTCATTTGGACTGGATTCACGCCAGGATGCCAAACGAAATCCACACAATTTCTCTTGGATTAGATGCAGCCATGGATCCCATGAGCCAAGCACAATGGATCTAATTTCTCACATTCGCACGCTTCTCTCTTTCTCTCCTAATTAAATTTTTTTTGTGTACATGTTAGAGTGCTGCATCGCAAACAAATTCGCCAGATTTTGCATCGCTCTTCTAGAACTGGAATCCCTCTGCTGGCACGTTGGCTGATGAATTGAATCCGTATGTTCCACCTTGGATGGCTTCGGGGACCAGAGCCGAGTCCTCATCGATCTGAGAAGACATGAATGACAACTCAATTACCCAGCCCATACGCTCCTATAATTAGTGACATTAAAAGACTTATTTGAGGACAGACTCGTCTCAGAGCCCTAGTCAAAGACGTCATCAAACAATCGGCTCTGTGATCGATGTGTCAAAATCACCTCCAAACCCCAAGTGTACAAGTAATTAACGCAGAATCCCACACGCATTATGAGCACTGGAGCTTTTCAGGTTGCAAAAACTTACATCGTCGGACGAGAAGAACTGATCGATGATTTCGTACGCCAGTTTGTAGATGTCCTCGTTCTCGTGGTTCTGTAGCTGCTCGATTTTTTCCAACCCTAAAAGAAAGAAAAGACGATTAACAAACGTTTTTACTGATATTGTGATTAATCGATCCAGTTTTAACTGAAAGAGGACCAACGGAAAAAATAAACTATTCGTTTCTTACCTCCACACTCCTCAATCAGGTTGGCGATGGTCTCTGCCTCTTCATCAGCCATTTTCAGAATGTTGCTGAGTCCATCCAGAACCACCTGCACCACCTGAGCATCCTTCACTGTCAGTAGGTTACAGAAGGGTGGAATGACTTGCTGCTGGATCAGGTACGCCACCTATCAAACAAGATTATTGGCATTTAATTCAATTTTCTTCTTTACAGAACACACAAACAAAATTTGGCCCAAGACACCAGACAATCACATTCATGCTAAACATCTTGTTCCAGCTTTAATCGCACTTTGCTGCTGTAATAGCCTCCACTTTCTGGGAATGCTTTCCATCAGGGGCTCTGGTCTGGACACTTAGATTACCGATAAAGAGTTTGAACAATTTATCGTTTTGTTGTGTTTTTTGGCCAAATAATCGGCACCGATGGTTGAATTCTGGAACTATCACCAAAAATCAATTCTGATAGTTTTTCCGGGTTGCATCTGACTCTGGAGGGGCTGAGAAGGTCTGCAGTCATTATACAGTACGAGAGCGGCCTCTAGAGGCGAAGCACTGACACCACAGTGCCGTTTGTTTTGACGAGACACTGTGCGCTGTATCTCGTGTTAGTTTATAGTGCATTAAAAAAAATTAAGCTAATCTTAAAAAGTATTAGTAAATGTTGAAACGAAACAAACAATACTTCTAAAGATTTTATTAACTTTAATGTTACAAATAGAATCTTACTTAAAATCATACATTAATCCAAACAATCATGCTTAAAATCGCCATTTTTAAATGGCTTCACAAATGCCAGAGAATTGAAATGACATTCTAAAAAAAATTTGCAATAAAGTTCAGTATTATTTTACATAGTGTGTTATGTTTGCTTTTTATAATCCAGTATCCATTTTAAAAACTAGCAGTTGATTAATAGGTTATTGGCAAGTACGATCTAACCTAGTTATCTCTAACAGTAAAATCGGAACACATAACATTAGCCATATATTGAATATTTAAAACAACTAGAAACAACAAACAACTTACCTGGTCTTTCCTGCCACTAATTGTGAGGTTACTGATGGCCCAAGCGGCCTCCTTCTGAGTGCCGAAATCTCCCTGTAACAATAAAAAAATGAAATAAATAAATAAATAAATAAATATGGGCTGTTAATCGATCAAAATATTCAATCAAGATTAATCTCGTTTTTCTGTTCTAAATGTACCCTAAATTAATACTTAAAGTTTTAAATACTCTAATCAACATTGTCATGGACAAAACTTGGTTGCTTTAAGCAAATCTATGTTTATTATTAGTGAAACCAAACTCAACATGGAGCATAAACAAAATATTCTCGTACAATAACCCAAATTCTAAGTTTCCTCAAAAGAAAAGCTGAATAAACACAATTAGAGGCACCTTGTCAAGCAGAAGGATGATCATGGGCACCAGATTAGCATCAATAACTGCCTGGACCTGCTGCTGGTTCCCAGCTGTAATATTGGACAGGAACCACACAGCCTCCTGTGAGATATTAAATTCAAGTTAGTGCATTGCAAACATTTCATAATGCAGAACTGTTCTGCACAAGCATAGCATTGGATCAGAGAGCAGGGAGCTATGGGAGGAGCCATAGCCCCTGAGCAAGACAGGAGCACTGTAAGAGCACTGTGGATGGGAGTGGTTTGGAGGCTTTAATCATCGACACCATCACGGAAGAGCCTCTGTTTGAGTGATGAGCCTCAGATGCACTCCTTTTTCTGCAATGACTCAATGGTCTTAAGCACTCCCAGTCCAACAGCTGAACAATCCATTCACTCACGCATGCGCGCACATCCTTAAAACCCCATCCCACCTATCCCATCCCACACTTCCTAACAGGTTTGTTCTACACCATAAACCCAAACATAATCTAGATCTTTATCTAAGCTATCGAAGTTCCTTTGCAGATCTTCATCCAGGATTTCAGCTCTTGGTGTCCATCTTTGGCCTGCATTAATGCTAAGCAAACTTAAAGATCATGCACACATCTCGCACACACACACACACACACAAGTGCCGAGTCTCCATTATCATCATCTCCGTTAAAGGTATAAACAGACAAACAATCAGTGACTGTGGGTGTGTACCTTGTTGATTTTTTCCTTGGGGTGTGTAAGCAAAGAAGGGAAGTGGCTTAGGGCTTCGCAGTTCAGCACCACCTGTGTTTGTTCGTCTGTGCCGGTCACGATGTTCCCCACAGCACGCAGAGCTGCAGTCTATTTAAATAAATAAATAGAAATAAATATGTAACCAGTAAAAAGTAAACGATTTCTTGTCACTGTTCCATTTTCTCATTAATATAACAAGCTGCATTTTATTGTCTTAAACTTTTAAAAGAATGGAAAACATTGTTTAAGCAAAGCACCAGTTCTCATTTCCTGATTGCTCAACAAGATTAAACCATCATATTATTGATTTGTTCATCAATAAACAAAATAAACGCATCACAATCGCTTAAGATCTGTTTCTGTTATTTGGCAACACACTAAACTCACCTGAACTTTGACCTCCTGGTGGCTAAGAAGCGGTACCAGGTGAGGAACAATGCCAGAGTCGATAACCATCTGGATCTGCTCATTGCCAGCATCGGTCAAATAAGACAGAGCCCACACTGTGTCCACAAGGATCTGTACAATCACAATAGCAACACAACGTCATTTACACCCAGAACCACACCCACAGTCTGCGATACACAGTCACGTGTACAACCGAACAAACTGAGAACTGTATTACTCACGTTAACGTCTGTGTGATGAATCAGGACACACAGGGCAGGCAGGATCTGCGCAAATAAAGAAATTAAAATCTTACTCATATGTATTTAAATAACATACAATTACATAATTGAGTAAATACTATGACATTAAATATTTAAAAGCTCAAAACATGATCCCTTACGAAAAAACTAAACAAAACCTTTGTTCATTGTCTACTGGATGCGCATGAGCAAAGCACTGCAAAATCTCTGCAGGCTATGTACAGGAAACAGAGTTAAAAAGTTAATCTCCCGTCTCTTTTAGTCCGAGTCGATCGTTCTGTAATCACGTGACTACACAATTCAATAGATCTTTACATTTTTACAATAATTATGGGAAGCGTGTGAAAAAAGGAATAAAGACGGAGACCAGGCGATACGAAAGGTGAAGCTACTTGTTTATTTATGTAGATGTGTTATTAAAGATCTGCTTAATGAAAATCTAACAATTTATTTCTGATCAAAGGAACGAAATGAACTAAATGACGAAAGAGTTTCAAAGATCCAAGTCACTAAAAGGATCTGATCTTCATATCACCGCTACACATACCTCCTGGATGGTCTCCATTGGTGGAGGCGGATCCTTGTGACGGCACAGGTTGACCATGACCCAAGTGACATTGCGCAGGAAGGTGATAGGGATGGAGGGGCTAATGAAGGACAGCAGGGGCTTGACAACCCCAAGGCTAATCACATAGTCCCTGCACTGGGGGCCATCACCTAGGAGAAGAAAACACCTGAATCAACTCACTGTTGCTTGCCAAGCACACCTTTCAGTCTTCCTGCAACAGATTAATTGCCTGGATAATGTAACAGCACCGGTATGATCATAGGGCTTAATATTGTCGTAATAAGCTCAGAACAAGCTGAAGTGCATGTCTGTGTATCCAATGCCAATGCAAACAGCTTTCAAAAGACAACACAATGTTAGGCGACACTTAATGATAGACAGTACCAACAGTAAAAGTTCTTTTTGCTCGACTATTGATGTATTGAGGAAAATTGCACTTAGGGGTTTAAAACCCAAGCCACACCAATTTACCCCTCCTAGGCCCTAAACAAGGCCCTTTACCCTTTAAAAAAAAAAGTAAGCTGCTCTGAATAACGGTGTCTGCCAAATGCTGTGAATGTAAATGATTTAAAAAGTCATACTTCATTAACATTATTTCTAACATTTAATATGGCGATTAATGTGTTTGTATCTCAGTCGAGTCACGTGAACGACAAATTCTTGCCACATAAAGGAGTATAGAATTAATTTATGGGTTAAGCAACAAGTCATTATATATGTTCCTTGGAGAACAATAAGGAAAGGTGCAAGAATAGACAGACTGCTCACGGATGCATGTGGTGAACCACTGACTTACCGATGATATTGCCCAAAGCCCAGACAGCTTGCTCACACACATTCTGGTGGGGAGAGTGGAGCAGCCGTAGGAACAGGGGAACTGCATCTGCACACGTACACACACACAGGAAAAAAAAGGACATTACAGCATGACTCAAACATTTCTGTCCCTTACAGTGATGACTCATCAGACCAACATTGTGTTAAACATGCAGTCTCAGTAAAGTCTCAAGTCTGGTTTACCGGGTTTTTAACATGCTGCTTTGATTTCAGTCTACAAATCATATTTAGTGATAAACCGGCCATAAAAATATTATATGGATCCCTTACCCATGGTCAGCTTTAGAAAAGATTTTTTTTTACTCTCTTACTCTTCAATTAGGTGTAAATGGCTGTGGCGGCATCAGGATTTAAAACACGCAATCCCCCAAACAGACATGAAAATACATTTCTCTGAAAACAAATCTGACTGAATTTCTATACGTTGCTTAAAACATTTTTAAACAGTCTCACAGTCTTTAAGCCGATTCTACAATTTAAAATAGCGCTGCTGTTTAACTGGGCTGATGATGAATGTGATACAGACTTCATTTAACAAAGAATATACAGTGCATTATAACATACATACTTCACATCAATTAGTACACTTGCACAAAAAACAGGGATTAATTGAAGTGCACTTACTGGACTGCACCACTGCCTGCGTTTGCTCCGAGGTCCCTGAAGCAATGTTGGTTAAAGCCCAGGCTGCCTCAAACTGCAGAGACGGGCTTCAGGACAAAAAAAAAAAAGTGCAAAAGTTAAACTTGTCGACTTTCCAAAAGGGAAGATAGAGCGCAAAAAATGAACAATCCACAGTCTTACTTGTCATCTCTATCCAAGCAGTGCACAAGAATAGGCAGAATACCAGACTTTATCAAGTCATCTATGGGAGGGTTGCGGTCACTCGATAGCAGTTTCCTAAGGAGGAAACGAAAAGTATTGCGAAAACGGCAAAAACAAATCATAGACTCTATTGAGCATGTACCCAAATAAGGGCTATTTACTCAATGCATCACCAATAAAGCAATACAATGGCAATACAAATAAAATAAACTTATTCAAAAACTGATTAGTGAGCTTCAATTTGCATTGAAATTCTGCCTACATCACCAGGAGCTGACAAATGTTAAGGGGATTGTGTGTCCAGGCTGCAAAGTTTTTTCTTTGAGTTCTTTCTGCTTTACCTGGGGTTGCAAAAATCCAGGAATTTAAGACTTTCCAGGTGAATTAAAAGGAATATATGGGAATTAACGGGAATAATATAATAAAAACCAGATTGAATGCAATTTTGGTTCCCTGCACATTCATCAATCACATGCGCACAGCACTTGTTGAATTAGATTATATCAGAAAATATTTTTTTAAATTAGTTTGCATGCATGTCAGCTTTTGACCCAATTAAAGTTTATATTTATGTTTGTATATGATACAGTTTTGATACATTTTCCTAAATTTACTGGTACGTTTCCATGGAAAGTTTCCGGCTCTTTCAAACCCTGACTTCGCCAACTGAAGTTGATGAATAATACTGAATAAATATTCCCAAAATCAGAAAACACTAGTTCATTTTCATCTTCAGCAACAGTTTATGTCCACAAACACAACAAGATGTATTATAAAAAATAAAAACATTCTTATCTAAGTTGGCATAGGCAGCATAACCCACTAAGTGAGAAAATGCTCACTGGAGCTTTCACCTGCCTAGTGTGCTAGCTAATGAACTGAAGTCCAGCACGGTGATACTTTGAGCCTGAACACGTGCAAACACAGCCTTATCTGGTGAGGATCTTACATTCCAAAGATTGCTCTGAAAATCAGCACACAATCAGTTCTCAGATGCATAATCAGTTCTCCTCACCTGGCAGCCTGCACTGCACTCAGCTGAATGCCCTGGTTGTCACTGGTGGCATTCTGGAATATACATTAAAAGAAAATACATCAGCTAAGTGGGGGGAAAGGAAACCTGTGACAGGGTACAACATGAGCAACATTAAGAGACAAGGATTACACGTACGTGTTCATTAATGCCAGTCAGGACGATTGCACTATACACATACTATAACAGTACTATCGCTAACTGGCTTTCTTACATTAACACCACAAGGTGGCGTTATACATTCAATCATTATAATGTTTAGAGTTACATAAGATACAGATACATTTTGTATGTATATTGCATTTTAATACAGTAAGCACTTACTTGGACGATTGCCTCCAGTGAGGTGTTTTGCTGTATTTAAAAAAAAAAATTATTAAAAAAGAGGGAGAAAACAGAAAAATAAGGCACCATCCACTATGCTTATTTTCAAGTCAAGAATGAAATCTTTCACTTAAGACAAAGAGACGATTTTAAACGGCTTTTACCGTCCTGAAATCTCCGTCAACGTCAGAGTCGTCGCAGATGTCTTCGTGCGGGACGTTCCTCCTCTTCAAGAGGTGCTCGTCTCTCTTATTCTACGAGAACAAAACATGCGCATTTAGATACGCGCTGCGGCGTTTATCCTGATCTCAATCTTTTAAAGAATCACATGTTAATTAAGCCTGTATCATACTTCTATTTAAAGAAAATGATATAATGTTAAATAGGTTTCCACATTTTCCAGGATTCTTTGTGAAATTCAGAAGTACGGCAATGCCTCCACAGAAAGAATCGCACGTAACGCTCCTTCAGATGTCCAAAATACAGCACTTTCAATTTCACTTCTCCTTCTGCTCCCTTCCATGATAAACAATAGCATGGCAGAACATCATGCTGCTGATCTAGACATCGTTTCCTCACCAATGAAACACAGCATGAGTGCTGATATTATATTATAATGGCCCCCCTGACAGCAGGGTCTGTGCATGCATACAGAATATTGCCAAATGTTTAATCATGTTCTGATCATAGCACCAGCTGCAAACCAAATCACATGCTTATATTAATCCACATGTTCTAATAGATCATTTTTTAGAGACTTACATATGGTGGCTGCTCAACATAAATGGATCGTTCAAATAAATTAACATGTGCAATATGTAAAGCATTTTGTAGAGATATACGAGCTGCATATTATTTGCTTGTTAATAACTTCATGAATAAAGGTAAAGAAAAGAGGGTGGAGAGGGAACAAATGTAGTAATTGAAAGAACTAATGTTCCCACAAAATAAAAAAATAACTATAAATAGAGATCCCCAATGGGGAGATCCAGTGTACTTGGGGTTACCTTTCGCAGTTCAACGACCACCTCGGTGCGCTGTCTTCTCATCGTCTGCAAAACAGATGCCGGAGATCAATTTCAGAGTCCAAAACATAATGATTGAGTAATGATTCCATATATAAAATATATCCCAATGTTAAAATTGCGCAGCACAAAATCAGTTTATACTTAATGAATTTTTAAGCTCTTTACTGAAACACCCCCATGCTGACGGCTAAAACGGGCCCGTCATCGCCAAAAGTTTTAAACTGAAAGAATTCGGAAGCAAACGCAATACGAATCGGGTGTGCGGTCGCGAAACAGCGACGAGTCTGCGGGGACATTTGCAGCACATTCTGGTACTTCGAAAACCGGATATTTTTTATTTTTTTGCCCTCGCAGTATGCTGCACAACGTGTGCGCCGAAGATCACTTTAAGCCAACACTTGGCCTTGAATAAGCCTAAAAAAAAAGACAGATGGCAGATCTGTGCAATGGATTTATTAACCGAGTCCTTCGTATGCAACGAAAATATCATTTTCGAACAAAGCGACCAGCATAACAAGGCCGATTTGCAGATGTGAAATTAATCCTGGTCAAGCCTTTATAGACTTTAAGAAGAAGAAACATCCTGAACTGATTTACCATAAAAGATTTGGCAGATTAAACTTTGATTATTTGGTTCCCTCACCACGTTCACGAGGGTGTCAGGAACAGGCAGCGTGTGCGCTCATGCCACAGTGACACGAGCTGTGAACATCCGCCTCTTGTGTCCCGTGCACGAGCACATCAAAGGTCTCAGAAAATGTCAGTCTGCTCTCGGGTATCACTTGTGGGACAGCACCGTAAACAAATTCATAAACCCGGCTTCAAAACTGTGACTGATGCAAAAACACTTTGATATTGTGACCCTTGGGCTGAGGAAGAAATGTCCTATTCACAAATCTAATCGAATGCTAGTGTACACTTGGAAACGAAAGCTTCATCGAGTGGTTTAACCTGCCAGTTTCACCGCCACCCTGTGCAGATTGTTAAGTGGTAGTTATCGCCTACTCGGCGACAATAGGTGTCGAGTCATTTCAGAGAAGGTGCACGGCAGCGCGGCTAATCCTGAAAAACATTTTTTTTTGCATGACTGAAAATAAAAAGCAGGGGAAACCGGGACATCGTGTACTAGTTTGCTTCAAGTAGGCTCTAAAACGGGTTCTTGGAAGTCATTTCGCCTCAAACATCATCTTAAAACATACTTCCTTTGGTAGTGATTTACCAACTGTTTTGGATCTGAACCAAACCTCTTTCACATGAACCTATCGGTGATAAATACAATTTAAACCAAAAGATGCTTTGTGTTTTTAGAAGTCATACCGTAGACCCGTGATGGTCCAGAATGAAGCGTGAATCTCTAAACCGGTTTTTGACTTTATATTATTTTAAAGCTATAACACTGCTACAACTCACGTTTCTAGATTCCACCATTTGCATGGACTGAACACCAAGTCTAATGGGGGGAAAATATCGTAATCTGACTGCAGCTCAAGTGAACCAAAAAAATTTTTTAGTACACAAAGCTGCACATATAAGCAGCCACTGTAGAGCAATGCAACCACCGTTCCTACTAATAAACACCGGGATGGGAGATTAAGGTTCTACAGCAGTGGTCCCCAACATTTATTTTTTTTGCATCATGGACCACTTTCATAAAGGTAATCTTCCCCCGGAATGGGGCGGGGTCCACGGGGTTTCGGTTTATTGTCACGTGCAGTAACGTGTTACTGTTCAGAAAATGTAATGTTTTAACTATTAGTTTACACATTATGTTCAACTGTAACTCATCATAATGCAGATTAGGAGCAGGCTTTAATTTAATGCAGAGAGAAAAAAAATTAAATAAATGTAGGAAATTGGCACTGGTCAATAAAACTGTTCAGGCTGTGAAAGTCAATAAAATAGAAATAAAAACAAAATTTTTTTTATTTGTGTGCGTGACCTGGTAGCAAACAATCCAAATCCTAGTACTGGTCCACTACCGATCAGTTTGAGTCTCCTGTTTTAGAGATTATTTAATAGGACGAACCGAAGACTAGTAAACTATGAATCATCTAAATCATAAATTGTGTTTTCCTGGAAGTGACAAATTTTTATTTGTTTTTTTATTTATTTAAGTTTAAGGGGGTCCAACACTTAAAGAGCAGGCACAATAGACTCTGGGCCACTTCTGCACACATGGGGACATCCTGTTCCTTGTTGGAAAGAGGGGAAAAAAAAAAGGTTGAAATGGAGTCAGGATTGTTTGGATCATGTCGTGGTGGAACCAGTCTGGATCGAAGATCATCACCAGGAATAGTCTTTACAGTGATTTCTTCATCCAGGACATTACAACCCCCCTCACAGCCTTTTAGAACCGTCTAGAATTAAACCTTATCAAGGGTAAACATTTGTTTGAGTTATTTCGTTGTTTTTTTACTCATGGGTTGATGAGCAGATTTTCTTTTTTTCTTCTTCTTCTTCTTCTAACCAGCATGGCTAGTCACCCAAGATACAATGCGGTAGCTAGCTAACCAGTTCCTAACCAGGTTAGCTAGTCAGTCCATTCCAGAAGGCGCCATAATACCAAATATCCTTGGTTTATATATACATATAAAATAAAAAACACTTTAGTGCCAAATAAATGTATTATACTTATTTGAGAACAATAATAAGTCGAAGCTCCAGCTAGCGAGGACGCGCATAGGCTTTTACATAATCTTAGCTCCATTGCTAGTCAGGGCCATTACAGCCAACGCTGGATGATTATTCTAGGCCGAAGGAATGTCGAACAGTAACAGGACCTAAACCAGGCCTTGTTTTTTAAATTTCCAATACACGAATTTCCATTTTAATAGAATGAAATATAACTTGTGGCCATTTCTTTATAAACAATAAGCGTTATTCGAGTTCATTACGAAATGACTGACGCATTAGCCGACGTTAGAAGCTAGCATGCTAATCAAGGTAAAAATATTTTTAAAATTTAAATCCAACTCGAATATTATTCCGTTATATAACGGATTACATCTTAATACGCTATTAATAAAATAAAAAACTTGTTCTGGTACTTTTTTCCGTTAATTCCGCGCACTATTTGACGCGCGGATTTGGAGCTGCGGCTCGCGCCGGGGCGGTCCAAGGGAAGGGCGACTCGATAGCTTATAGCGGACTAGCGACAACACACATATCCGCGTTTCCCGGTCGATTTCCCCACGGTTTTTAAAGTCATAACGAGTTCGTGGAGAATCAAGTCGGGGTGTATAGGAACACCGGGTTTCGCGTTGACACGCCGAAAAGAGCGAAAATCCACCGTAATTGCGAACGACGTCACAGCAGAACCCAGAGTCGAAGGAGGAAAAAATATCCCTCCGAGCGGCTTCTAAAAAACCTACCTCCAAATCGCGACCTTTATTTTTGAAATTTTTCAGCCTTTGGTTGTCCAACTTCTCGTTATCGTTCATGTTTGCCGATTAATGTAGCTCTCGATTCAGTAGAAAAAGCCCGACGATTCTTTCCGACACTCCGCTCTCACAGCCTCGCTCACTTCGGCTCAGCTAAACTGCCGGACTAATTTTTTTTTCGCTCGCGCTCCCTCTCTGCTAGCAAGTCACAGGCGCGCGGTGCATGATGGGAATGCCGGTGGTATGGGTGCAGTCAAGGGCTGTGTCCCCGTTCACTTCACTTCACTTGGGCCGCGTTCCAAATACTTTCTTAAAGCCTCATTAATATACTACACAGGGCGCATAAGAGTTTGATCCATACCGCAGGTAGGGAACATAATTAGGGGGTTTGGAAGTATTTGAAATTCAGCCTTTATATAAAAGGGAAGTCCCAAAGACTAAACGGGGGCCTTCAGAGGGTGGACACAAAAATGTATAGAAACTTGACGAAGAAAAGTTTTCTTAAAGTTTTTGTGAAAACACATTCAAGTCGCAAATGCACTCTTTTTGGTTTAGTTGCCACCCTAATCTAGTTAATTGTGAAAAAAATTGCTTCAGAAGAAAAAACAAAAAAAGTTATAGCATCAACCATGCAAATGTGAAAGTCAATGAAAGTGAAACTCAATAGAAAAAGCAGTCAGATTTATTGTTTCATTAACTATATGATTGTTATAAATATCAATTTCCAGTTTCCATTCTTTACATATGCAAATATTACATATTTCATTTGTTTTTCATAGTCTGCAGATATGTGTATCTGTGGGTCTGAGGTGGAAAATGGCACACATTTTTAAGCACTGAAAGCAATTATTACACCCTTTTTTTTCCTCTTCAGGAATAATTTTTTATTTTACGAAATTAAGACTAGTAGCTAGTAATTTGGTGTATTAATGCAGTATAGAAAGCATAACAAAATTCAAATATTTAAGATTTTTGTTGTGCATAATATGGCGTAACATTATTACATTATAACATTATGAGCGGTGACGTGAATAACACTGATTATCTCTTCATTATGGCACTTGTTGGTGGGTGGCATATATTTATTAGGCAGCAAGTGAAAAGTTTGTTCTTTAAAAATTGATGTGTTTGAAGCTGGAAAAATGGGCAAGCGTATGGATTTGAGTTTGACAAACAGTGATGTCTAGACGACTGGGTCAGAAATCCCCAAAACTGCAGCTCTTGTGGGCTGTTTGTGGTCTGCAGTGGTCAGAATCTTTTAAAGTGGTCCAAAGAAATAAACAGTGGTGAACCGGCATGTGGGGAGTGGAGGCTCGCCTGTGTGGTCAGGATAAACAGGAGATTTCTGGAGAAGTTAATGCTGTTAATGCTTCATGGGTCAGGACTGTTATAGCAGCAAAAATGAACCAACACCATGTTAAGCAGGTGGTCATAATGTTATCCCTGATTGGAGGCTATGAAGTTCTGCCTGATTGTTGTATGTACTAGGTATCTATCTGTCTGTTTGTTCATCCGTCCCTTCATCCCTCCAAATCAAATGAATATATGCCATAACCACCCATTCATTCTTGTAGGTATACTTGCACAAAATATTTTGAAGGAACTCGGCAGGTAGGTAGTCCCAAACATCTTGGAAAATTATACACATATCTTCTGTGGATATAGGCTGCCTGAAAATCCTTTTATCTTTTTATGTAATCCAAAACAGACTTTATGATGTTTAAATCAGGGCTCTGTGGGAGCTAAAACTATTACTTCTAGGACTGCTTGTTGTTCTTTAAACCGAAGATTCCTCATAATGTTGTTGTTATGCTGTAGAAAAAAATTTGGGGCCAATCAGATGCTTCACTAATATTATTGCATGATGGAGAAGTATCTGCTTGTATTCCTCAGCATTGAGGACACCATTAGTCCTGACCAAATCTCCAACTCCATTTGCAGAAGGAAACTTCACCAGGCTTCGCTATTGCATACCGACCTATTATTGTACCATACTCCAGGCCTTTGGCAAACAACTTGCTTCATCGTAGAGTCAAATATCTAAAAAAGAGCGAGCAATTTTTATGCACCCAAGTTGTACCTGGGTCCCACTGGTTTCTGGCATTTCTTTGCTGATGGCACTGCTAGACCTTATCTGATGTAACCATGATGTGTCTTCCATCTGCTGCAATGTTTCCTAGGCTGACCACTGCTTTTATTGTCCTCAACGATTTCTTTGTGCTACTTTAAAATACTTCAGAATTATCTGGGAGGGACCTTGATACTGCAGTAACTGATTTTAGTCTTGCTGTGTGCTTAGTCTTGCCAAGGTGTATGACCAGTGACATGAAACTGGAGTTTGACTGTACCCACACAGCTCCTACACAGCTGTTTCAGTTTCAGTTAATTACTGTGTTTCAGCCTACGTATAAAATTAATCATTAGTACCTGCTTGGTATAATTGGATAATCATAAACCCGACTCTGTAACTACAAAATCCCTGACTTTGCCCAAGTGAAAGTAAGAATCCAAAGTGTGTGCAGACCAAATATTAATTTGAATTGGATTTTTCTTTATTTCATTTACTTTCCATTTTCTTAATTGATAAAAATAAATTAACACATTTATTTATGAAAGCATTCTCATTTTACAACATTTATTTTTACAACTGCACAAAACATTTGCACAGTACTTTATATTAGTGTGTTCTATATACCATTTATTGTGTTAGATTTATTGCTATATTTAAATAGCGATGATCATATATATATATATATATATATATATATAATATATAATGATTATATTTCGACATACACATTGTAAAACAGGAAGTTTCCACATGGTCACATCATCACATGGTAAACATGTTCACTGTATTGTATTTTTTTTATATATACAAAATATATAAAAAAAGAAACAATTTTCAAATAAATTATAAATAATAAAAAAAAAGAAAATCACAGTATGAAAAATACCAGTTATGAAATCATATATATATATATATATATATATATATATATATATATATATATATATATATATATATATATATATATATATATAAAAGCCACATATTTTAATGAGCTTTTCTTTTTGGTTTTAAAAGTTTTTAATATGCATATCTTTATGTAAGTACATCAATTCAAAACAGATAAAAAAGTTTTGTTTTAACTCTTGTTTTTGAGACACATGAATGTTATCCTTATGTTTTTAACAACACACTGGAAAAAGCAAAACCGCACAAGAATTGGAAAGTAAATGACTCTAAGAAAGTTCTGTGGACAGATGAGTCCGTATTTGACATTGTTGGCTCTAACAGAAGAACTTATATAAGATGGAGAGCAGGAGAGAAGATGTTAGCAGACTGCCTCACTTCCACAGTCAGACATGAAAGTGGAAGCTTAATGGTTTGGGGTTGTTTTGGAGCGGGGAAGGTTGGAGACTTATTTCGGGTGAAAGGAAAACTGATCCAACATGGCAACCATTCCATACTTCAGCACAATTCAATTCCATCTGGATTGCAGCTAATTGGATTTGGTGTCAACATACAAGAGCATACGTCCGAGCTCTGTGATGTTATTCAATGAAAATGAAAATAAAGTGTAACATCTGTACATTTATTTATTTGTTTGGTCAAAGTCAATCTTCATACCAATAAATAGTCTTCATTAAATAGTCTTCACATGAACTTTGTCATTCTTAATAACAATGAACCTGTGATTTTTTTCAGGGTTAGAAGCATGCAAGTAGCCAATATGCTTACGTTACGTTGTTAATTCTTTGTTTGCCCTTCACTCTTACCCAAACCGACTCAATTGGGATGATGCAAGCAGATGAAGGATAAAAGCTATTCTCAAGCTCCCATTAGTGTTAGCATCTATTGATTAAGTCGAGGTCAAGTGCAAATAAATCCTGGTGTTCTCACTGCATGTAGACTGCTGAGATCTTTATGGTGTAACATGACTGTTTTCTGTTTACTGTTGAGACTCCCTCAATAATACTCTTCATCACACTCTTCATTTATAAAAGAGGATTTATCCATTCACCAGAATCTAACAGGTGGTTATATATATATATATATATATATATATATATATATATATATATATATATATATATATATATATAGTGATTAATTACATGATTGTCATGAGTTAACCTCGTAATTAATCAAAACTTGATCAGACATTTTTATCTGTTCTAAGAATTTACCTTAAAATCATACTTTTCAATATGCATGCTTTATGCAAATGAATGATTATTATTAGTGAAACCAAACTCAACATAAAGCATGAAGACAAAATATTCTTGTAAATGTTTTTAAGTAATTATGGTGTTTTAAATTACATAAACTATCAGGACACCAAATGGAACTTTTGCTGTTTCCACACGGACGGTTTTAATTGGCGGATGTGTGCACCATGGAGGATTTTGGTGCTCGATTTGAGACTTGGCGCGTCATTAAAACAAATGTTTAATCACTAAACATTTGTTTTAATGACGCGCCAAGTCTCAAATCGAGCACCAAAATCCTCCATGGTGCACACATCCGCAATTAAAACCGTTTATTTTTATATCTAAGTAAAGAAAGGACATCGTGAATAAATGTGTGTTGCGTCGAAGGTTTTAATTTCACCCCCTATTTATTTATTTATATTTTTAGTAAAAATGGTCAAACAGAAATGCACGCTGCATTAATCGCGTTAATATGATTAGTGCCGTTAAAATTAATTTGCGTTAACGCGTTAATTTGGACAGCCCTAAAATATATGTAGTACAATATTCATTATAATGACTTTAAAAAACAAGCATTTACATACAAATTATACACAAAATATTATTACAAATTAGCAAAGATTATAGTGTTTGGAAATGTAAAAAAATTGTGACTTAAAGAAAGAAAGTAAAGAAAGTAAAGGAAAGAGATTTCAAAATGTAAAATGGCTTGTAAACAAACAAAGAACTAAAAAATAAAAAAGAAATTATTAAGGTTTTGAAAAAGTAAAGTAAAAGATAAGAATGTCGAAGCATTTTAAAAATTCACATTCATCTAAAAAAAATGTCAAAATTTCTTTCTTACCACATATACGGTACAGAAAGCAAATAAAAGAAGATTGGCTCTGTTATGCTGAAGAGGCATTTAGCTGGTATGTCACTGTGTCTATCGTCCATTAATTAAAAAAAAGGTTCAGTTCACCAGTAATCCTGCTGTGTCTTCAATTTATGCAATTTCCTTCCTGTTTGTAGATATTCCTCTCCTTCTCCTACTGCAGTCTTCAGAAAGCGGGCCATCATCCTGAAGGCCTCGTCCAAACCAGCACCAGTCTTGGCTGAACATGGCTGAAAAAACCATTGCCTGTTACCACAAATCTCCCTCAAATTCAAGATCTCTGCAACATCTCTAGCACTGATGGCACCTGGCAAGTCTTGCTTGTTGGCAAGCACAATCAATGGAAGGCCTTTTAGGCTCTTATTCCCCAGGATCTTCTCCAGTTCCTGCTTTGCCTCAGTGATCCGCAGCTTGTCCTTGCTGTCCACCACAAACACCAAGCCGGACGTGTCCTGATAGTAGTGCTCCCAGTGAAGCCTCATCTGTTGCTGGCCACCGATGTCCCACAGGGTTAGCACAAAGCCTTTCTTTTTGTTTTCCAGCATCTCCACGTTGAAGCCCACAGTGGGAACGGTCACCACAGCTTCATTGTATTTCAGCTTGTAGAGCAGGGTGGACTTTCCAGACCCATCAAGGCCAAGCATTAAAATCCGAGCTTCTGAGTGAAATTTGGAACCATGCAGTCCCATTGTATTTACCACTACCAAATAATATTAGAATCAATCAAGTAGATCGTAGATTTAACAGTATAGTAGGTGAGGTCCTCGTTGATGAATACTTCTGTGGTTCCTACAGATAGTCTCCTTATAGTTGCATTAAAAGAAAGTGGAATGTATATCGTCCAAACTTTCAACACTTCTCGTCTAGCTGTCTCCACTGAATGGATGTGTGCTCTTGTTGTGTCCTCTTATACAGTAAATACAATCCACAACTCATCCAAAAAGGAAAGGGGTCAAATCCCAGAGGAGATCGTGTCGTGTTCTTTCACACTGAGATTCTCTAGCTGTGACCATAGTTCGAGTAATCTGCTGTCCAGTTCCCGACAGTGACACTGTCATTCTGAGGCATGTGACTCAGATTTCAGCAAGCATTTGAGAAACTCATGGAACTCCCCTTACAGCCAGAGTGAACTTCTGTTCCTGTTGGCATGTAACACTATTCTAAGTATTAATACTGGGGTGACTAAGTCATCTGAGCACACCCTTATGTCACAGATATTTTAAGGAACTGACTTTGGAGTATGATTCTTCATAATTTCATGTATCCTACTCAAAGCCGAATATTAAGGCCAATAAATAAATAATATTTATAAAGTATATACAGTGGGTCAAATAAGTACTGAACACGTCATCGTTTTTTCTAAATATGCTTTTGACCTGAAATCTTGACCAGATGTTGGCAACAACCCATGCAATCCATACATGCGAAGAAAACAACCCAGAGGTGTCCATAAATTATGTGCAATAATGTGAAATGGCACAGGAAAAAAACTATCAAAAGCATTAATATCAGCTGTTTCAGTCCCAACTGATGGCATATAAAAAGATGTCTCATTACTAAGATGTCACAAAAGAAACATCTTGTGATGGGTAAAAACAAAGAGCTCTCTCAAGACTTTCGCAACATTATTGTTGCAAAACATACTGATGGGATTGGTTACAGAAGGATTTCAAAACTTCTGAATGTTCCGGTGAGCACTGTTTGCCCCATAATCCGGAAGTGGAATGAAAATAATTTTACATTAAACCGGCCACGACCAGCTGCTCCTTGCCACATTTCTGACAGTGGAGTGGAAAGAATTATCAGAAGGGTTGTCCAAGAGCCAAGGAGTACCTATGGACAGGTTTAGAAAGACCTGAAATTAGCAGGTACAATTGTTGCAAAGAAAACACTCACCAATTAAGACTTCATTGCCGAATAACGTTTGCACAGTTGCAGCAGAACAAATTACAATATTCCTGAACTTTCATGCTGCAAGACTCTAGTTGTACAAAGCTAATATATTAGATTCAGATCCACTAACTGAGAAGGCCACCAAAGAACACAGAACTTACGGTCATCTTCATGAAATCAGTTATAGATGAGATTTGCTTTGTCACATGGTGCTAGTGGCTGATTGACACTACAATCACTGTGATGGACAGAGCAATGGACACACAGTAATTCCATCCTTCCTAAACAAACAGCAAAGGCCATTTAGACTTCTACTCTAGCCATTGATCGACATCAGCGTGTCATGTCACATTAATAACACGTAAGAAAGCGATCCATTATAACAGTCCTTATAACATTCATGAAAAATTTGATCAGGATAAAGGTAATGGTATGATGTAAAAGGAAAAGAGGGTTCAATGATTCAAAATTCAATAATAAATGAGGTCATTTTATGAGGTAAATACCGATGCTTCTGCTAGAGATGATGTACGAGATCGGTGCAGCTGTGGCTGCAGTGAAAAGGGACATGTTGAATTGTGTTCATTGGGTTCCTTGCTTTATTATTGGCATTCATTCTGCATAAGATACCTGTCTGTGCATTTCCGTGTAGTATTGATGGTTTCTACAGCCATGGCCTCATAATGATGGTATTAAGAGGTGGATTGATTCAGGTAGGACAACACTGAAGGCCTAGGTGTGAAATGCATGGCCCATGACTATGCTAGAAAAAGGATGTGCTGCAAGATCTCGAAATAAATAACAAATAATATAATATAAAATAGTTTAACCTAAAAGATATACAATTTCTACATTTGTTCTACAAAAGTTGTGCAGTAGATAATAAGCATTTTCTTTTTACATTTTTTCGTTGTTGTTTTTTGCTTTGGTAACATCTACATTCTATAGCAAAGTCAATTCAATTTAATTGCATATTATTTTTAATAATAGACATTTTCACAAACATCTCAACGGTAATCTGCATGCAGATTGAGATTCCTAATTAGGTAAGGGAATAAGAAAGTATCTACTAGGTAACACTGGATATTGTAATTACGAATCATTACAACATGAGAAAGATTTTCATCCTTGCAATTTTTATTTGGTACATTTTTATATATTCATCTTCCCTTAATTTCACAGACATATTTTTTTGTTGTTGTTGCTTTTATTTTTAACAGATTCTTTCAAACATGTTACAACTGTACTGTATTCTGCAGGAATAAAGGAATAAACACAAAAAAGCTCCCAAAACATACAAACAAAAAAACACACATAAAAAGCAATTAGCTATTAAATCTAATCAAATATCAATACACCAGAATTTGATGCATTTCCTTATTTTTTTTTTCATTTTATATAATTGGAACTGGGGTTAATAATATTCAATATGTACATTCATTTTATTAGTCAATATGCAAAATATCGTATTTACATCTGATGTGAATGGCATTCTCGAAACTTGAAAAATTGTGAAAATTGGGTGAAGAAAACTGAAGGAAATGACAAAAATATAATGAAGTTAACAGGAACATGTTCTGGATGCAATATAATATATTCATTAGAAGTTATTTAAGAAATTCGTTTGCGCGGTTGCTTCGACTCTGGTTACAGCTGCAGTTATATTAATACAGGATTTTTTTCAATAGAATTAGGATAATGGGACTAATGTGAACCTATAAAGCATAATCTCTTGAACTAAATATAACAGCACGTTTTCATTTATCTACCAGTCTCCCTTTATTACAACATTTAGGGCCAAAGAACAATATGAAACAGAGAAATTTACCCAAAGCAACTAATGCCTGTTAAAATGTATAGTTCAAACATTGTAAGTAATAATAAAATAAAAAAAATAATAATTATCGGGTGCTATGATGCAATTACCACTTCCAAGGTGGATGATTTTCCAATAAAAGCATTCCTCCAAAGAGTTTAAATCCTTTCATAGTACCGCAATTTGCTAATATATTACGAAAAGTAAATCCCCCACCAGTCTGTTTGGTTTCAGTAAGACAAAACAATCAAATCTAGATTTAAAAAATGCGCTAATCATGAACCCAGGAAGTGCAAATCCCCTGTACAACTTTTAACATGGCGGAAACTAACACACTGGAACGAAGCACCAACACTGGAGACTCCTTCTATAAATGTAACGTAAATGTCGAGACACAATAAAACTTCACCGTATTAACAATCACGTTTAAACTGATTTAAAACCAAACCCCTTATAAACGTGTATTATTAGCCTTTGTTTATATCGTGAGACTCCTAAATTAGCTGTAACTATAGAAAATTAAAACAAGAACATTCATAGAAACCTGTGATTTGAATTATAGCCAGAGATGATGTTAGAGGAAATGATTTAACGATTCACCAATTTTTGACCAATCGGATTCGAGAACACGAAAAAGCCTGTAGAATGAGAGGAACTAATGATCAGAACATGTGCAATCAGTCACACCAATTTTGTGTATTTCTCAATAGTGTACACACTTTAAATCTACACTTTATTAAATAAACACTAACGTGCAAAAAAATTGTGTTTTTAGACAAACTTTGCACTATATACTGCAGTTATTTTGTTGCGATTATTCACTTTTGGCGTCCTGTTTAATTTTTGGAATGAATATAGACACATATAATCCACAGGGATTTAAGGCAATACACCACAAGTAAAATAAGCAAGAGTTTGCTTGCATACTTAGTCTTTTGACATTAGAATTTAAATAGATTTCTATAGTAAAGACCCATGAAAAGAATTTCTCTCTTTTTTTTTTAAAGCAAACTTTAATTTTTGTGTTCATTGAAAGAAAAAAAATGCAGTGATATTTTAAACGAATAATGTATGGCATTCTTCACTACACTATAATAATAATTTAATATTTGGGTTTTTCCTCTGTATTTTGAGTCTAATTAAAGATAACAATGAATGTAGGTCAGAAAACATTCCCTCCTGCACAACCATGTAGTCAGGGGTGGGCCATATTTATGATACATGTATTTTAAATATAAAATAAGATTTTGTAATTTGGTAGGGTTGATGAAAATGGCTTCATATTTTGTATCGAAATACTTTTGTATTTTTGGAGTTTTAAAATACATAAGAAGTCTACATGATGACATCATAAAAATGCAGCCTCTGATTGGTGCCTGCTCAGGATTTCGCCAAGACTTGTTGAGATCAGAACAGAAAATAGATGTCCAATGAGTACTAAATAAATATTTAATTGCCGAATATTGTACCCTAATTAAAGTAGCTGTTTAGTAACATGATGATTTTGTGTATTGCATTGTCACCCATTGCATGAGTGACTGGCTGACACATGTTATATTTATAATTAACAATCAAATGAATTAATTAGACACTAGTTGCTATGAATACAGGTGTCATCAGTCGTTTTCTTATAAATGACTTCGTTACCAAACACCAAGTAACTAAATTAGGATTCAATTCCGAGTCATTCGCAAACTGTTAAACATTAAACTGTTAGTTACTTTAAAACTAACCTTCATCTGGGAGATCACAGGAATCTATCAATCAATCAATCTACAATATACGGATAAAAGTATTGGGACCGGACTTACACAGCCATATGTAATCCTTTCCTGAACTTTTACCACAAAATTGAAGGCATAAAATTGTGTAGGAGTTCTTTGGATAGCAATCTTTTCCTCACTTTAACTAGGAGACCCAAACCTGTTCCAGCATGACAATGCCTTAATGCACAAAACCATCTCCATTACGAGATGCTTTTCATGAGCTGGTTCAGAAAATCTTGAGTCTCTTCCCCTACAGAGCTTCAACTATTCAGCTATTGTACACCTTTGGGATGAATTGAAACTCGGACTGCACCCCAGTCCTCCGTCCTAAATCAGTACCTGACTGTACGTGTCTAAAACTCTTGCGGTTGTATGAGCACAAATCTTCACAAGCACACTCCAAAATCTAGTGGAACATCTTCCCAGAAGAGTGGAAGGTATTATAACTGCAAATGGGAATTAAATGTGGAATGGGATTCTCAAAAATGAAATGAATCTTATAGTCAGGTGTCCACAAACATTTGCTTATATAGTGTATGTCCATAGATGCATATATCTACCATGTGGTGTCTTGCCTTAAAAAATGACCGATATAATAACGAATGGTACTGATGCTTTAGTTTGCATCTCAAAAAGAAAACGAAGAAATCGAAGGCCCATAATCATCCTGGCAATACTAATAAAACTCTACTACTCGACTTACTTACTTTCATATCTATGTACCTATTTTGTCATTCATAGTAATTACTGAATAATACTCTTCAACATGAATAAATGCATATTAAGCGAAAACTTCAAGGGGTTAAATGACCTTGAATGTGATTTTCATTACACAAGCCGTGGCTTCTCTTGAAGTTTCTCTCCATGATGCGCTATTTAAAACAAAGGCTTTGGGAAAAATGACATAATGGGATGATACCTGTTTACTTTAGATTTGACATTATTGTAATAAACAGTTCTTGCTCCAAAAATAGTCATGAGAAACTTTTTTCCCTTTTGCGTCTTTACATCCTTACTAATACGAGCCGATAATATATATTCGAATGAATCGCTATTCTAACTGATAACGCCGAAAATATTATCAGTTCAGATTCATGGTGGTTCACTGCTCGGGCGATTTGGTGGCTCTCTTTTTAAATTTGACCACCATGACTGTGATGTTGTCTGGGCAGCCGCGGTAAAACGCCTGCAGCACGATGCTCTTGGCGCCGAAATGCGGCTCGTCGAGGCGCTCGCGGATGAAGCGGACGGCCTCCTCGTTACTGAAGGCATCCCACAGGCCATCGGATGCCAGGATCATGAACTCGGGCTGCAGTTTGTCCAGGTCAAAGGTCACCACGTCAGGTTCGGGGATGACCACGTTTAGCTTCTTAAGAGGATAGTCGCCCAGAGATCGAGACATGGCCAGGATTCCTTGCACACGCCAGGAGCCGTTAAAGCTGATGAAGCCACCTGAGAGCAAAAAAAAAACAAAAGTGTTCATGCCATTTGCATAACGCTGACTCAAAGAAAAACTTCAACCGAAAACATTATATTTTTGTTCATTGTATAAAATTATTCAGGGACAAATTTTGTAATTATAGGGCACATTCTTTTGTTACCGCTAACAATCTAAGTAAAGCTGCTTGGAGACAATGTCCTCTGTTAAAAGCGATATACAAAAAAAATTGCAATGAATTCAATTAGATGTTTATGCTGAAATCTTTGTGATGTCTAGTAGTCAGGATTTACTGTTGGTTCCTGGAAAAAGGAAATGCCAACACCCCTTTTGTTATATTGACAGCTACTTTCAACAGCACATTCATCTTTATCAGTATAAATCTCCGCCTAGACGTACGAGAGACAACTCCAAACTTTACCTTTCAAATTGCAACATAAACTTCTCGCTTTTCGCTTGTCCATTGCTTTCGGAAAATGATTAGCATCAAATCTATTATACAGGTAGTGATGTTAATTACACTGATGGATAAAAAGAACTATGCGTGCGTATGCCATGCGTATTTCGGATCATTAATGTTAACTGCATGTTGTGTTCACTTGTGTTATCTTTTACTAATATTTAAATTAGTTTGATGATCTGAGATTTTAAAGTGTGACAAACATGCAACAAAATAAGAAATCAGGAAGGGGGCCAACACTTTTTCACACCACTGTATATATAAGCTGCAACTTTACAATACAGTTTTAGCTCAGCACAAAAAAAACCCAGACTACTTTAATCTTATCTGTTAAAAAAAGTATATTTTGAGAATAAAAAATCAGAAACGGCATGCACGCAATGCAACTGTTGGATTTATACCATAGATTCATCGTGCCAGTAAAACAGTTGAAAGGGTTTTTATGGATGCACTTATTCATCCCAGTTAATCAGATATTCATGCTGGTGGCTCAAAGTCAAACACCTTTTATATCCCCACAGTTTTTGTTTTGAACAGTCACCCAATATCGTGCTTACACCATCCAAGACTCGCAAGACAGCATTGCATTAAGCACTGAAGCTGTTTTTAATCGTGACTCCACTTATTTATAGTGTTATTAATAGTGTTACGTGTTTCTGCTATTTCGGTCCGCTCCCTTGAAGGGTTATGTGAGGACTAAAACATGTAGCATGGTGTTATAGAAAGAGTCAACAAAGTTAAGATTACAGAGCCTGTCAAAAGTTTGGAAACTTTTTTTATTGGTTTTGAGAGACACACAAAAGGAATGGTGTTTATACGCAACAAACTGCGTCATTTAACGGTATTCGTTTCCATTGAACAGTCAGATTGGGCAATAACAGTAGGTTTTGGATGAAAGACATGTCACAAGTTTTTGTTTTAATTGGGAGAACATGCTGACTCATTATATACATGCAGGTTGCATTTGGGTTCAATGGGAAAAAGAATACTGAACCAACATGGCTGCCATTCCACAACACAATGCAATTTCGTGTGGACTTCCTGGCATGTCTACAGCAGGAACCTGGCATTCCTACTGTGGCTATTTGGAACCAACTCCACCGTACAAGACAATACCCCAAAGCATCTGTTTAAGCTCTGTAAGCGTTATTTACAGAGCAGAAATTCAGCTGGAGTATCTATCTTGAACTCCTATTGAATCCTATTGAACTGCTCTGGGATGAACTGGTTTAGGAAGAAATCTCCAACTAGTGTAGAACAACTTTGCCAATTTTTACAAGAGGCACGGCAAAGTATTTTAGCTGAATGTTTGGAGAAATGAAAAGTCTGGACCTCAAGAGTGTGTAAAGCTGTTATTCATGCTAAGGGAGGATTTTTCAATGGAAAGAAAGTCTGTACATTTATATACAGTGGTCCCCTGGAACTCGGGAACTCTCAGCACATTTACGTTCCAAGATCCCGAAAAGTTCTGAAAATCTGTAAATTTTGGACGCAACTTCTATGGTACCTTATTGAATTCATCTAGACATTATGTCACTTCAATACAATAATGTATTTTAAGAATTTGTATAAATTTATTAGGGAAAACATAGTTTAAAATGTTATTCCTAACGTCCCTCAACATTCGGTCCCCCTGCAGATTCCCACGAATTTGAAGGTAATCCGCAACTTGCTATTTGTTAGGTTCCGAATGAGAACCAGCGAATTTTCCGAGGAGCAACTTCCGAACCCCGAATTATCAGGGGGTTGACTGTATTTGTTTGGTCAAAGTAAATCTCCATACCTTTTTGTTTGATAGTGTTATTGATTATTGCTGTTGTTCTTATATTAAATTACATACGTGTCTCTCAAAAATGATAAAAAACCAGGCATTTCCAAACTTTTTACTGTATTTTTCAGTAATAGCACAACCAAAGTGGTGTATCTTACTCCAGAAATGTTTGAATGTGACCCAATGTTTTTAGATAGTGAAATGAATTTGTATTTTAATGATCTGTCATTATTCTATGTTGCTGGCATAGAAGTAAAAAAAAAGGTTTGAACTAGGAATCCTGTATTAGGAGATATCTTATATCTATTTCAATAAATCAATAGATCATATAGTGAAGCTTTAGTTCAAGTAAAAGCAATAACTAGGTAAAGCTTAACTTCTACTACACCAACCTTTAACACATGCAATATGATCTTCAACCAGTAGGGGGCAATAAAGTTCCATTGCCCGGACATAACACATTTCATGCATGTGTATTGAGAAAGCTTGTTTTTGTGGCCTACCTGCTTTCTTGATCCTCTTTCGCTCTTTGAGTTGGTAGGGTTTGTGGTCATAGGACAAGGGGATGGCATTACCGTCTTTATCACACAAAACTCCTCTGGAATCACCTACATTACCTACTGTCAGTTCCTTATCAGACAACATGGCCACTAGGCATGTTGTCCCTATAAAAAGAGAAAAAGTGAGAGACGGTTAAAAGGATGCAACCAAAACACACATACACACTACTTTAAAGAATTTTGACCGCCTGCCCGACCTTTCTTTATAAAATAGCTCCTTTCTCTCAAGCCCAGCACTCAATATATACTTTCTGTTGGGAATCTGCCAATCAAGACACCTGCTAACTTCAAACAATGCTTTTCTCCGAAGCAGCAACTTTGCAGCAACTCTGCGTTTTCTCCCCTGCTTGCCTTCCTGAATCCTTTCTTTTCACTCCCTTTTCCCTTCTTTGTTTAATTTTCCCAGGCCTGGGGTTTGCTCACCGAGATCCCATTGGCACCAAACAAACCGCCTGTCGGACCATCTGTTCCCCCCTTTGGAGCTTTTAGCATTGCTTTCAAACGCTAAACAAAGCATATTGATCAGACCCAAAGTCACCTACCTGATTCGAAACCCTGTATTCATGATATTAGCCTTCATGGAATTATTATTATGCATCTCTTCTATGGTGTTTTTATTATTATTTTTTTTTTAGATTAGCATGCAGCAGAAGTTGGGTGTTTCTCAGTTTCATAACTAAGCATTAAAAAAGATATGCTAATAAAAAAAAGTAGATGTAAAGACAAAAGTTCAGACCAGGACAAAATGAACTACTTTCTACAGAGTAAGTAAAGAACAAGGTATTCCCAATAGCCCAGAAGGATCCAATACAACTCTAAAACAGGCTGCTGATTTCCAAGACAACTGATTCACTTCACATCATTTGGAGGTGTTGTAAATGTGACAAATTAAGGGAGATTAGGGAAGACAAATCCAGAATACATCTCACTCTATGAAATAACCCAACTCAACCATCACTGATCCTACAGTCTGGGCTAAAAAAAAATCATCCACAGCCTAATGAATAAAAATATATGCAGAAATAAATAAATAAGTGAATGAATACAAAATATATGCAGGAATAAATGAATAATGAATACATGAACAAAGAAATAAATACATACATTTTTGTTTATTAATGCCTTTAATTTTCTTGTCTACATTTACTATACTATATTTAGGCTGTTTCTATATTTCTACTTTTGTTTCTTCATTTCTGCATTTTTATTCACTTAATAATTTCTGTATTTCTGTTTATATATGTCAATTGCATAATGTTTCATTAAATTCAGAACTTCAGTCTAAATACAGAAATGGCTGGCTGGGTGATCCAGACAGAAGCCAACATCAAGTCAACATCTATCCATCCATCCATCATCTATCTATCTATCTATCTATCTATCTATCTATCTATCTATCTATCTATCTATCTATCTATCTATCTATCTATCTATCTATCTATCTATCTATCTATCTATCTATCTATCTATCTATCTATCATACATGCATGCATACATACATACATACATGCATACATTAGACCCACCTGATATTATATAATATAATATAATTCACTATAAGATATTCATTTACAGCAAATAATCTGACATGGATGCTAGAAACAAGCATTTAACCTTAAAAAGATTTAAAAAAGGCTTGGCAGCTGTACCTTATTTACATTTACAGTATTGCTGATTTCACCAAGTTAGCTGTGCATGAACATTTAAAGAGTTTAGTGTATTAATCAGTTAGCTTTCGGAAAGCTTAAAGGTTTTTTGGAAATATATAAAAACACAATAGACTACAAGCTTTATCTTTCCTCAACAGATTAAGGAACAGAAAGGAAGGAAGATGTACCAAATGAAAAGTGAGACAGAAAGAGGATATTTTTAGAAAGGGAAGAAGAGAAGTGAAGACAAAAGAGATGAGTGTTGAAAATGAGGAAATCTCCCTAGTGTGCCCCTCTACCCACATAGACACTCCTTTAATCTTTCTTTCATACATTCTCTCATACAATTTTAAGCTTTTCAAGTCAAAGTATATGAAAGGAGGAATAAGCTCCAAAGCATGGATTCATCACAGTCAGAGATGGGTTTTTCCCCCTAAACCTATTAAATACTTTCAGAATAGTAATGACCTCACAGCAATATCTTATACGGCTTATTAGTAATCTTGAGTTAGCTTCTGAAGAAAATTCAACTTGACTCAGTTGAAGAGTAAGACCAAAAAGACCAATAAAACGTGGGGAGAAAAAATGACGTCTACAAATGACACACTAAAAATGGTCTATTTCCTATCTGTGTTTAATGCTAGTAACCATGCTGAAGTGAAAAACAAGTAGCCATGCTGTAGGCCACCTTCTTTATCAATGGTACATAAATTTCGCTAGCTAACTTATGTTAATTAATATGTTTCTATACACAAACAGGTTTCCATATATTTGACACAACAAACAATCCCTGATCATCAAAAATGATATGGTCAATTCAGACCTCTCACTGTTTAAAACAAAAGATCTGGCTAGCTAGCCTAGCTCATTTAGCAAGCTAAAGGCTAACTTGCATCTGTAGGTTAGATGTTGAGCTGCAAAACTTAACATCGTTTGTTATAGATAATTATCAGTTTCCTTTGAAAAAAGAGAAGTCTGACCATTTAATGAAATATAGAAACAAAAACAAAACCACAATAATTTGCACCCTGTACGAGTATTATTGCACTCCTAAACATGTTCTCCTATAATGTTTAAAGAACGCAAGACTCTATTGAGAGTAATCTTGAAAAGTCCAAGGTCCTAGCTTATGGATAGCCCTTTCTGTAGATTATTCCATTGGTGAAGGTCAGAGCACTTGATTGGCCATGTCATAAGCTTGACCCTAAACCATTTTTTTTATGAACTCCATTGCATTTCTTTGGATCGTTCACCTGTTTGGCCTAGTGGAAGATTTAACCATGAGGGAATTGTATCTCCATTAAGGGATTTACATTATCTACTGGTACTTTAAGGAGTCCATGATGATAAACATCCTTGAGAGACTTTGGTGGGAACAAAGCCTATATTACAGTACAAATCAGGACAAATCTCCACCAAATCATTTCTCATAAGAGTGTGGATCAGGCTTGCTTTTATATAACCACCAATCTTTTTTTTACTTACTTTCAGTAAGTGCTCTATTTTTGTATCATCTGACAAAATAGCTTGGTTCCAGTCAAACCTCAAAAAAAAAAAAAAAAAAAAAAGCTGGTGTCCAATCGTATATTTGGAGACTAGGTTATGACAAAGTAAGACCTCCAGCCATTATCTTCAACCACAATTCATTTGCATCTTCTTCCAGGAAATTTTCTGGATGTTTTAAACATTTTAATTATTACTCCAAAAGTGAATATGAGCATCTTAATGATAGCTCCTGACTTTTTACTTATGAATCCTGTAGTTTTCTTCATGGTGACATATGTTATATGTATTCTGTAGTGAAACAGGAAATCATGGATGACTTTTTAGTTCCTAAACACTCAGGTGAAATGAAATAAGTAGAATATAATGTAAATGTGTTTCACTTTCATTTTGTTCATATTAAATCCATAATAATAATATGATCTGCTAATGATTGTAAATCATGTTGTTCTTTTGTTGAAAATATATATCTTTATCATCTTTTTTCCATCTTTACCAAGGTTGCCAAATACTTGCGGTTCCTACATAATAAATTGCACAGACAATTCAGTGTCATTAATA
This sequence comes from Silurus meridionalis, assembly GCF_014805685.1. Classification (NCBI taxonomy): domain Eukaryota; kingdom Metazoa; phylum Chordata; class Actinopteri; order Siluriformes; family Siluridae; genus Silurus; species Silurus meridionalis. The sequence goes on from NC_060903.1 coordinate 14,958,760, forward strand.
ATGATCAGTGATTATGTAACTTCTGCAATCTTTGTAGATCATCTGCACACATTTCCTCCAGAATCTTTCTCCAAACAATGAGGAGGATTATAGAGAGGTAAAGGAGAGGGCAAAAGGAGAAAAAAAAATGCTGCAATAAAAGAGAAAGGAATAAGAATGGAAGGAAGACGGCGTGAGAGAGAGAGAAATAATGAAGCAGAGACAGTTAAAAGCGGAAAAAGTGAATGTTTATAGAGGGCAAGAGTTTTTCTGGATCACTCTGAGGTAAAAAGTCAAATTTGAGCAATGTTAGAGAAATAATGGATGAAGCAGGTTTAAAAATACTTTAAAAACCTTTGCGTTTCCTGTAAAATCTTCTTGTAGCATATTTCTTTTGTTTGCAAATGTATTCAAATCATTTTTATTAAAATGCCAGCCATTTCAAATTTCCACCTTTCATGTTGGTGACGGTACATTTGGAACAAGGTCAAGGATGAGGTCTCAGGAGTGAACTGGAGGAGATTGATTGCCTGTTTCCAATACTGCTGCTTCATTGACCACTTTCCAATCAATTTATTTCAAAGCTGTTAAAAAAAGCAGGGTCAGGGCCGGGGCAACAGGTGACTCGTCTGTTAAAACAGCATCATTTGATGATGATTTTGCCACTGGCCAATGCTTATGTTGTTTATGCCAAGGACTGCTAATGGTAAAGCTGTTTTTGTTTGCAACACCTCTCTCTTTGTCTCGCTAAGTATCACAGACTAAAGTTTGTGCCCGATTATATATACAGTTTATTATCTATATACCATATAATGTATTATTTATTACATAAAACTGCAAATATAATTTAATGGATGATGCTTATCTATATAAAAGTCCTGCTGAATTCTCGAATCCTCAAATCTGTTTGGAAATAAGGCATTATATAATTTTCTACTGTAGCCGCTCTGACAAATGCACAGGATATAATAATGAGCACCTTCTCATTTATCATGTGCTGGAAATGCCTTAGAAATTAAGAATAACCACCAAGGGTTGTTATTTAACAAAGAAAAAAGTTTGACATTAATGAAAGGAGTCTCCATTCTTAATGCTTTGAACACCAATGTAACGTTTTCCACCACTGACACGCCTTCAGGATGGAGAGTGTCAGTCTTCTGAGGCTTCTCAGAAACATGTCAAGCTGTCTTGAAGACAGAGGTAATAAAGAGAAGCTAATAAAAGAACTACTGACAGTTGTTTAAGGTTGATGAGGGAATTACAGGAACTTGGACTTTTCACAGCATAAAACAGCAAAAAAGACATTCTGTAATAAATAAAAAGGTATCCGTTGCCAAATTGCTGCTGTATAAAGGAATAAATCACTTCACTGCACTTATACTATTGGAAGATAATCATAGTCAGGTTGGTAACAGTAACTATGCTTTGTGTCCGTCTACATCAAAACCCCCCATTGTTAATTATTTTCCCCTGACAATGCATTCCATTGTGTTTTATGCCTTACATAATGTGGATCTTATAATATCTGTAAGATCTAATGTATATTCTATAACCATTACAGTCAGCTCTGTGGGGTACCTTGTTGTCCTCAGGCTATGCGGTGAATTTAGCAGCGATCGTTTCCTAAAACGCAGTCTCTCTTTTTTTTCCCCCCGTTTTTCCCTGACTGATGCTCTTGCACACACCCACACGTTCTCTCTCTCTCATATTTTCTTTATATACAAATGCCATTCTGCCTCACCAGAATAACAGGGGGGAAAAAGATTATATACACCAACCAGTCATAACTTTATGACCACAGATCAGACATAACATTATGACCACCTGCTTAATATTTTGTTGCTCCACCTTCTGCTGCCAAAATAGTTCTGACCCGGTGAGCATTAACAGCATTAATTAACAACTTATACAGCAATTTAAGTTACAGTTGCTCGTCTGTTGGTTCGGACCACACAGACCAGTCTTCGCTCCTCACGTGCACCAATGAGCATCGGCTGCTCTTGACCCTGACGCCAGTTCACCACTGTTCCTTCCTTAGACCACTTTTGATAGACCACTGCAGACTAGGAACAGCCCACAAGAGCTGCAGTTTTGGAGACGCTCTGACCCAGTCGTCTAGCCATCACAATTGGCCTAGCTCAAATCCTTACGCTTGCCCTTTTTTCTGCTTCTAAAATCAACTTTGAGGACAAAATGTTCATTTTCTGTCTAATATATCCCAGTCATAATCAAATAATTGCATTATTATAAAATAAATTAGATGGAAGTCATCAAAGTAATATGACAATATACATGAAAAAAAAAGTTAACAATATGAAAATACATTCTGCTACAACTAATTGAACCAAATCAATAATAAAAAATAACTGCCACATAATTTCATTGTTCGTCCTTGTAATGAACCGCGCTGTGGCACACACTACACTACACTGAATCACTTATTAGTTTTTTAAAAAAATGTAAACATAATACATTTTTAATAAAGGTGGTTCTGTTCCTCTGTCTCACATTGCGTTCACACATCAGATTCCCCGATTCAACCATGAATCTCTGGAGGAAATTTCCACACACAGATTTATTTGTACCTCACAAATCAAGACTTTGTGATTTTTTGTGCTCTATTTTTGTATCATCTGACAAAATAGCTTGGTTCCAGTCAAACCTCAAAAAAAAAAAAAAAAAAAAAAAAAAAAAGCTGGTGTCCAATCGTATATTTGGAGACTAGGTTATGACAAAGTAAGACCTCCAGCCATTATCTTCAACCACAATTCATTTGCATCTTCTTCCAGGAAATTTTCTGGATGTTTTAAACATTTTAATTATTACTCCAAAAGTGAATATGAGCATCTTAATGATAGCTCCTGACTTTTTACTTATGAATCCTGTAGTTTTCTTCATGGTGACATATGTTATATGTATTCTGTAGTGAAACAGGAAATCATGGATGACTTTTTAGTTCCTAAACACTCAGGTGAAATGAAATAAGTAGAATATAATGTAAATGTGTTTCACTTTCATTTTGTTCATATTAAATCCATAATAATAATATGATCTGCTAATGATTGTAAATCATGTTGTTCTTTTGTTGAAAATATATATCTTTATCATCTTTTTTCCATCTTTGGAACACTACACTACACTACACTGAATCACTTATTAGTTTTTTTAAAAAATGTAAACATAATACATTTTTAATAAAGGTGGTTCTGTTCCTCTGTCTCACATTGCGTTCACACATCAGATTCCCCGATTCAACCATGAATCTCTGGAGGAAATTTCCACACACAGATTTATTTGTACCTCACAAATCAAGACTTTGTGATTTTTCTGGTAATCAGTACTTTACTTCAATATTTATAACTTTTTACTTTCACTCATTACATCTTTTACGATTTCAGCCCATTAACCTATTTCTTGAACATTCCACTGGTGTATTATTTCCTGGCTATCGCGCACCACAGATGTAGGTTAGCCTACAAAGCTAACAACTAGCAAGTCAGATGTCAACAAGAAGTTTGGGGTTAATGTGGATGAGACAGAGGGAGTCAGTGATGTAAACATTACTGAGAACAGAGACATTCTTGATCACCTGATCATCATCATCTTTTCTGTTCTTGTGTTTTATATGGTGGATGTTCAGCCTGGATACATCCATTAGATAAAAACATTTTTAATAATTTTATATTAATACGACGTGAGGTCCAGTTACCAGCGTGACACTAAAACATTTAGTAGTAATGGCTACTTTTTACTTAAGTACATGCCAGAGCCCAAACTTCTTTACTTTAACGTGAGTGAAAAACTGTAGTCAGTACTTCAGCTTTTACCAGAGTCTTTTAAAACATACGTATCTTTACTTCTATTTGAGTGAAGGATGTTTGTACTTTTGCCACATCTGCTCTGTGTAGTCCAGTTAGTGTGATAACCTTGAAATACAGGATAAATGTTGGCAAGGGATCCTTTAGTGGAACTGAAATGCAGTTTATATAGTTTATATAACTTTATCAATTAACCAATAATCAAAGATAATCACTAGCACTAAGCAGAAAATAAAATGCGATTAATAAGGTCAGATTACAAAGATACAGTCTTCATAGGACAGATTGTACATCTATTACAACTTCCCTAATACTTTCTCTCTCACCCCCTCTAACACACACACACACACACACACACACACACACACACACACACACACACACACACACACACACACACACACACACATACTATCTCTCTGTAATCGTCCCCTGTGCCTCTAATTATTTTTATCTCCTCCCAGTGTTGAAGAACATAATGAGTTGTATTGGTCCGCTCATCTCCCTCTCCAATTAGACACGCTGGCATTCCATAGAGGACGAGAGAGTGATAGAGAGAAACTGAGAGAAAGAGATATGTCCATATGTCTGAATGTTCTCGAACACCTAATACACGCTTCACTACAATAAATTCTGCTCCTTCTACCCTTTTCCAGTGCTCTCATTTCCTTTGCATGCCAGTTCTAGGAACCTGAATTCACCAGGATGATTGAAACACAGCAGACAGTAGCGATGACACCTGCCTGTCCTCTGTACTCTCACACACATCCAGGTTTCAGCTGCAGTATCACTCTGCTCTGTCATATCTTTATAACTGTCATAGAAAGTCTTCCTTTTCTGCTATGGATTTTCATTTCTTTGCTAAACACTATCTTGCTGGAACAACTTCAGTGTTTGCTAAGGAATGAAAGAGGCCCACCAGTGAAAGAGACAAGCCTCAATTACCTGTTATAATGTTCTATCTACTGTATATTATACAGCTTCAATATAAATCAATAAATAATACACCATTTACTCTATATAGAGTTAGATTTAAAAAAATCCGCACCCTACTGGGAAATTTGAGCGCCGAAGAACAATATTTAATAAAACCTTTTTTTAAATCAGGAAATTAAAAAATGAAAGTGGGCTGTACCCTGAAGACAAAACAATAAAAATGTTGGAAAAGTTTTTCTATAAACCTCTGCTGAGACCAAACTTCATTTACAGTCCACAGTGCAGGATATCAGTCAGAATAATAACTGAAAGTAGGCTATAGGGTGGTAGCAGTTTCTTCCCATTAGCTGTCAGTCTTCTGAACTCTGAACTCAGACATGACCATTACAAGACCATCCTGATCTCAGACACTGAACTATACTGACCCATGTCCTGATAATAACAATATAAAAAAACCCACATTATTAATGCTGTTTGCACTCTGTTTATCAATGGTTACTTATACGTCATGTCATTTGTTTTATATCTCAATCTCTACCTAACCTCTTGCTAAGTGATTGCTGGATAGTTACCTGATAGTCATTGGGCATTTTTACCTCATTTCTCTGCACAATCCACCTCTATATTTTTTATCAATCTGAGCTGGTCTCTATTCAGTACCTCAAAAACATGCTTTTATAAAACAAATTTATATTTACAGACCGGGCTTAACTTTATGGCCACAGACCAGGCAAATCCCAAATTCTTATGTTTGCCCATTTTCCTGCTTTTAAAACATCAACTTTGAGAACAAAATGTTCACTTGCTGCCTAATAAATGAATCCCACCTCACTAACAAGTGCCATGATGAAGATATAATCAGTGTTATTCACTTTACTGGTCATAATCATCACTGGTTTGCAATTTATATCCTGTATATACATATGTTGTGCTAGTTACTAAGAAATAGTAACTAGTTACAGTTACTCGTTACTTCATTCAAAAAGTAACTCAATTACTTTGTTGATTACTTACACCAAAAAGTAATGCGTTACTGTTAAAAGTAACTTTTTAGTTACTTTTTTAAGAACGTTCTTTAATGTTCCCATTAATGCCCTTTTATGTGTTATGGTCTATACAAACACAAAACTGACTTAAACACAAAGTAATTTTTAAACACTATTTTATTCAAGTCAGAACAGCACAAACTGAATATATCACAAGAATGAAATAAATTTCCTGAAATAAATAACAAAAAAAGCTTAATAATATATTCACAATCAAAAACTAAAGTGGCTTCTGCATCATAAAAGCTGTTGTGTTGAGCTCTTAAAAATGTTTCTTTCACAGCTTAAGTATGAAAACTATCAACAATGTAGAACAGAACACCGAGTTAGCTTCTAGCTTCTAGCTTCGTCGAGGCATGGAGTTTCTGGAGGTGCTGCTATCGCAGTAGATACGACCTTTGAACCAGAAAGACACAGCTTACATTTGACTAAAAATTTTTTGTATTTATACTCGACTAAAGTGAAATAATGAGCATATTTCCAGCATATTTCCACTCGTCTTGCTCTCGCCTCGATTCGCCATTACTGCCATTACTCACTATACACTAATTCATTGGCTTTGGGTTCTGTACTTGTTCTCTGCACAATGACAATGAAGTTAAATCTAATCCAATCTAATCTAATCTAATAATTAGATTAGGACAAAAAAGAGGTTGAAAATTGTGATAAGGCATACATACAAGTGATTCAAGGATTTATATTTTTTAAGAATAACAGTGACGTTTGATTTTTTTTTTCCCATTTAATACAAAATTAAATTTAATCGTGAACTCGGACACAACTGAATTACTTTGTAAGGTAAGTAAAATACTTACATGTCTATAGGCTGCACATTCATGTATTATTAAATCATTTAGTCATGTAGTAGCTGTACAATGCATAAAAAAACATGCAGGTACTGGTCATGACAAAACATCATATTAGTAAAAGATGTGATATCAGTGACTTTGACCTTGGTATGGTTTTTGGTACCAGATGTGACTGTATTTGAAGAAACTGCTGATCTGTTTAGATTTTTAAACACAACAGTCTCACACAGAATGGTAAAAAAATATGCAGTGAACTGCAGTTCTTTGGGTTTACTGTTAAAGAGACAGGCTATAGAACAAAGGCTATAATGGCTTGAGCTCTCAGGAAGGCTACGCCAATGTAAATAACCACCATTTAAGGTGGTGAGCAGGAAAAAACACATCGAAACTTTAAGTGAATAGACTACAAGAGAAGCAGATCACACATCAGACTCCATTCCTGTCAAGAAATAGAAAACTGATAAAAAGGGGCACAGGCTCACTAAAACTGGACAGTTTAAGATAAGAAAAACATTGCCTATCTGGCATATTTTCAATTGTTACTCTGGCAGGTGTCAAAACTTTTGTTTTTAAACTTCATATATTTTGTTGTCTTATCATGTTGTCTTCAGGAACATCTCAGAAGATCAGCCGTTTTTGAAATACCCACACCAGCCTACCTGTCACCAACAACAACAACCCCAAAGTCCAAATCACTGAGAGAGGGAGGGGGAATTGCGAAATATATCCTTCATTTCAGGAGCATCGAAGCCAGACACACAGGGATAAGAACCACTGGGTAGACAGTAATAGATGGAAATGCATTTTAATATACAATTCAGCGAGAAGTGAACCACCCAATCACACCACGGATAACCCCAAAGTCGTAACAACCCCAGTTACGGAATTGAAAATGTGCACAAAAAAATGAGATGAATAAAAAGTTATGGAGTGTCTTCCACTATGAATTTTTCAACCTTCTCTTCCTCGCTCCATATCATCATCAATAAAGCATCAGTGCTTTTGGGGAAAAGTGGCACAGATGAATAAAACACTTCGTGTCTATGTGCAAATCTAGGGCAGCCTCAAAGTGCCTCATCCTCCAAAGATTTAAACTTTTCAATGTGTTAAATAAAAGGTGGAATGTGTACATTTCTTTCAAACACTTAAACGTAAAAGAGCAATCGTTAGATTCTGCTCGACATTAGAGCTTTACAATTTTTTTATTTTAAAAACGTATGGAGCTATGCTAACAAAAAGGTTTTACAGTAAACCATTCATCATGTGACTAATTTCTACGGTTCTGCATTCATAAAACAATCTCGGTTCTACCACATAGACTGAACGTATGGTGTAACTGTGTAAAGATAAAAAAACACAGAGCGACAGAATATTTCAGCATTACTATCTGACTAGAAACCCGATCTGACAAACAGGAAATACTGTGGACATCCATGATTACGATGATCGAATATCCTATAATCCAACTACAGTGATATCACTGGGTATAATGGAAGAAGAAAAACAGCTTTCTCCACTCTCTCTCTCTCATACTTTTTTTCTCTTGCCACAGAGAGCTCTTAGGATAATTATAAGATGCCACAGAAAGATAAACCTTTAATTAAATAGTGCAGGAAACCAATGTTGACAAAAAATATGCCTTTTTTCCTAACCCTACATTAACATCAGCAAGTGCTAATGTGAAACTGTACAGTAGAACGTTCAAGAAAAAAACAACAACAAAGGCAATGTGTATTCAGTTCTAAACTGTCTAGTATCATTGAGTATGGGATAATTCAGGCCTGATAGAACCAAAACCTGAGGTGGTCTGCTAATATTGTGCTTTCAGAGATGCTTTTCTGCTCACTATGGTTGTAAAGAGTGGTTATCTGTCCTACTGTAGCCTTTGGCTGGTCTAATTCGGTGAATTTCCTACTGATGCAACAGCATATTGAAATTCCACATGTACCGAGTCTGGTTGATCCTTTGTAGCATGTCAATTCTAAAAAACCTGAGAGAAACTGTAAGACACCCTCGACCAAAAACAATCTTGGAATCTGATGTGTGGAAGAAAAATTCTGGGACATTCAGGATTCAAATAACTTACTGTCATCTCAATTGTACTTACATAATAAAATCTTCTCTCAAAGATCCATCCAAGCTAAATTTATACACTGACATGTTTCCTGCCCCAAACGTACCCCTTTCCATCCATAACATACATACATAACATCTTACCTGCTTCATCATACGTGGCAGAGAGCTTCTCCAGCATCTCCTTGTCCACATTGAGGATTTGCTGCTCCAGGATGGATTGATAAGACAAAAGACTGTTCTCTTTCTCCTTCTCATAATTCTGCAGGTGCTGCTTCAAGACCTCGGGCAGGTGAGTTTTCACGTATTCTGCTGCCGCCTGGAAAAGGGGAAACAATAAAGATATATAAAGCTCGCCAGGGTTGTCATTATTTAGTAAAAGAAACACTGCTGTTTTATTTACTGCTTTGGCTATGCCGTGCCATCATTCTGGCCTTTTTAAAATGAACACAAGCTTTCCTATCCGAGCTGCCAAACTAAATCTAGACAGAGAACGTGTGCCAGTGATTTAGGAACAAATCCAAGGCTCTAGCTGTTGAACGCAAGTGTAAAACACACCCTTATGAAACTTCACGTTAGTTCACTAGTATTATACACAAGTCAATAGGTTTTGTGTTTAAAAGTTTAATTTCATTAAACAAATGAACACCATATTTTGTAGTAATGTTGGATAAATAGGGTTCAAATTGTTACTGAAGAGAATAAAATATAAATCACTTGTTAAAGAAAAAATGGTTGGGGAAGTGGTAGTTCACTGATTAGATCACTGATTGGACCTTGGATCTAATGCTCATGAATTCAAATCCCATCACTACCAAACTGATACTGCCCTTATCCCTTATATATATATATATATATATATATATGTGAGATAATTGTAGGTCACTCTGTATAAGGGTGTCTGTTGAACCCTGTAAATGCAATAATTTGCCCTTCTACTCAAAAGACATTTATGGCATTAGGCAGCGACTTACATTTAACTCATTTATCCAACTGAGCAGCTACAATGGTTAAAGGCCTTGCTAAGGGGCCCGAGAGTGGCAGATTGGTCAGGCTAAGATCTGAACTAACAACGTTCTGATCCAATACCGTAACAACTTAGCAACCACCTCCACCACTACATAACACATTACCGCATAGTGCTATATGGTTGAAATGCATGCTTTGATATTGAGCTGATTCTGACAAGATTAGCAAACACTAAATTTGCATTAAGGGACATTAAAGAAGTGGTTCGTCCTTACGTGGTGGAATACAATTTGGTAAAGAGTTAATAACCAATCTAGCAAATCGACCAACGTTTTTTTTTTAAGTAGCTCCGGTAACTCCTGTCTGACCTCTGTTCAATGCTGACATGAATAAATCATCAGACAAATGGATAGCGATAGCAGGAAGAAAAGTGCACAGACAGCCAAATGCCGGCGCTCTCTTGGCCCTAGTCAAGCTGAGCTGGAGAAATTAAAGTCGCTAAGCATTTGGCTAAAGAGATAACAACCTGTGCAGCCTGTTACATAAAACATTAATACATCTCTTTGTGCAGGCAAAGCGGATCCAAATACATGGGTAATTTAAGATAGAGGCTAAATGAATCAGTAGTTGCAATTGCTAGCAAGCAAGGTAACATTTTGTGTGATTTAGCAACGTTTAAGTTTACATTTACACCATTTGGCAGACCAGCGTACCCAGAGCAGGGTATGGTTAAGAGCCCTGCAGTAGCAGTTGGCGGTGCGAGGATTTGAACTCAAAACCTTACTAATGTCTTCACTAATGTCTTATGTGATCCAGTCATAAAGTGGTAATTGGCAGTAGCTAACTTTTTGTGCAAGTTTTTACTTAAGTGCAAATCTAATAAAAGTTTGTGTACATATGTAAACCTTGTTCAACTAAAAGAACAGCTCAAATAGAGGTCTCATTTTATATAACATATTTCTAATGCGAAAAATACACAGTGTTTCATAACTGAACTTGGTAGCGGATCACAGTCCATAGTAGTGAGATCCACTGTTTTTGCGATTTCAGCAGAGACCTTCCTCCAACCCCGAGTTTTATATATAACAGCATGAGCTTGTAAGGACATGAGTCATAAGGAGAAGCACCAGGAGGATCTAACCTACATCATGACAGAAAACATCACCACAGGTGCCCTAACACTTTTCAGTTCTGCTACACTGTTTTTGCACCAAGGCTGCCTACTGAAACTCAAACAATGCTGGTCTCGTTGCCCAACCTTGAACTGTAGGCGAAGCAGAGAGACATTTCCAAATATACAAACAAACAGAGACAGCTGAATCCACCACAATCCACCAGAACAGCTTTGATCCACCTTGGCATAGATTCTACAAGTCTTTGTAGCTGTCTCACTTATCTCACTTATGCCAGTTGGTGTTGTCATGATGATGGAGGTGTTGCAGAGAGCTACAATTTTTTTTTAAAAAGGGGTGGAGTCATCCTATAAAAAGTTATGCCTCGTGGATAAAAATGTTTCATCATAGGACGATTAGTCAGAAGAAATATTACTCTGAAGTAACATGTCCTTTTATTGGGGCAGGTACCAGCAACCACTATCTAAGCCATTTGAGCAAAAATAATAATCTTGCCCAGTAATAATTAGAGGTTGACCGATATGGGATTTTCTCGGGCCGATGCCGAAATGTAGAAATTGAGGGCAGCCAATGGCGATACCTGATGCTGATTTTTTGTTTTCCATCCTTAATCTCATAAAATCTAACAGTTAAATAATAAAAAGTGATACAGAACTGCTCTCCAAACTACCAACCTAATTAACAGCTAGTCTTACTCTTACTGTTCTTGGGAAATTACCAGGTAGTTCTCTTCAAAATGTTAGCAGACAGAGTTATGCCAGTAGAATGGCAGCATCCTGCTTGATGTAAGAGGCAGCGTCACATGTTCCAAAGCAGCGCTTAGCTGCTTATATATGTGCCTGCTTATTAATTGGCCTATTTTTCAACCCAATTGGTGGATACCAGTTCATTAAAATGATGTAAAAAATTGGCCAGTGGTAATGCTTTTCCACTTAATTTACTTTTATTAATTTTTGTTCTCAAGAAGTACTAATAATAATGCTAGTCTAAATAAACTGAGAATACACTACCAGCTGATATACTTTTAAAAGAGGGTATAAAATGAGCTCTGCTCATTCTCTAAATGGTGGTGCTAGTTCAGGGCTAGTCCCATTAGCTCTCCTTTCCAGCTGCTGTAGGGGAATCTGGTACTTTCTGTCACTATATGTGGCCAGGAATTCACAGGAATTGCACTCCTGACATTGGAAACCTGAGTCTAAGCCTTACTTCCAGCTAAGTGGATGGCTAAGAAATTCAAGGTTACTCTCATCTTCAGACATTTCTTCTACTAAATCAAGTCTAAGCAGAACATCTGGTCTTTTATTAATGGCTTCCAATAGCTTCTTTGGAACGATTTGGATAAGTTTTTTGCAGAAGACATGGCAAAAAAAGCCAAAGCTGTCTAGAACCTGAAAATCCTTACTCTGAACTGAATTCAGATTTAAAACCAAAAATTCCACTCCACAGCACCAAGATCTCAGAAGCTCAAAAGTGGACAATGAAGGTTTGTAGACAGAACCTTTAACTTTGTGGGTGTAAAGTACATGGAGAAATGTGCCATTCAAGAAATGGCAAGGACCGAGTGAAAAAAGAAATCAGTACAAGGCAGTGTGGGTGGAAGAGGAAAAAAGGTGAGAGAAAGGAGACTGTGGGACAAGGTTAAAGATAAGATAAGATGTGCATGTGTGTGAAAGAGATTTCAGAGGGATGGTGATTATAGTTCAGACAGATTTGGAAAAGTACCCAGGACTCGCAGACATCTTTATATACTGACAGAGCAGGAGGCAGAGGATGTCTCGGGAATGTATAAAGCACCGTTCTGGCCCCCGAGATCTTCATCTAGCCTGGTGCTTTAGGAACCTACAAAGCCGTACACTCTACAATCTCACGCCTTGTGCCTGCTGATCTTATCAGGACAAATCCATTTGCTAGCAGAGATATGGACGGTGGCACCCCTGCTGTGGTGTTCTGAGCCTGCTCCAGCCTTCTCAGCACTGCAAGGTTTGTTCAGTCTGACCTTAACAAGACTCTGGCACACAAGCACAAGCAGAAATATACACACACACACACACACACACACACACACACACACACACAAACACACTTGCTGCCAGGTTTCAAATCCCAATGAACCGAGTACAAGTCTGCCAACACTCTTTGGAACAAAAATGAGTCCTTAAAATAAATCTTTGGATAGTTCTGAGTTCTTAAAAGTAGTCCAATGTTTAAACCCACTACAGATGCAGACAGAGGTATCAGTAGTAACATTTATTTATTTTATTTATCTAGGATATAAACTTTGTAAAGTCAAGTTGTCATTTCAGCCATATGCAGTTTGTACAAAACACAATGAAACAGAAATTAAGTTTCTCCAGGTTTAGGATGCTACATAAAACCACACAAATTAGATTTGATTAGATTAAACTTTATTGTCGTTTTTCCAATAAAATGTAAATAAATCAAATATAGGATTAACAAATTATGGGAGTGCAAATGTGAATACAGTAATACTATAAATAATATCCTTCCTGGTGGCTCCGTCCTCAGCATTCTCCTACAGATATACCCCATGTCCCTCCTCTGCACATGTCCAAACCATCTCAATCTCGCCTCTCTCACTTTGTCTCCAAAACGTCCTACATGCACGGTCCCTCTAATAAGCACAGACCTAAATGGGCAATCCAGTGCAATGACACTGTCCATATAATAATAATAATACTGGATGTGTAAACATTCTGTGATTTTGCAGCAGTTATTGGTGCAAAAACTGCAATGAAGGTGTTCGAGTGTGTGACAGAGTGTGTGTGTGTGTGTGTGTGTACATATGTGTATTTGTCAGTCCAGTCTTATTGTGGGAAGAATCCCACTGTTACACAGTCTGGCTGCGAGGACCTGCTGATGCTCTGTTTTCCAGACGGCAGGAAAGTAAAGATTGTGTGTGAAGTGTTTGGGAAGTGAGGGTGAGTGTGTTGTCAGCCACAATGCTGGTGGCTTTGCGAATGCAGCGCATGGTATATATGCAACAATAGACATAAAAATACACCGTAATAAAAAATCGGATATCGCATATAAAACCTCCCATATGGTTATACTCAAACTTGTTTACAAGTGTCATAAATTCAAGCAGCAAAGGGGTCAGTAAGTTCGTTGTTTCATGTCGTTGAGGCATTAGAATGAAAACCTTTTTTTTAGACCTAACACGGAGAAAAAGAAGTTGAATAATGTCCTTTGAGCAAATATTTAAACGTCCTAGTGTAATGTTTTTGTAGCTTGCACACATCAAGCACCATGCTGACTAGTTATGGAAAGCTCTGTGGTTAAGATCAGAAGGTTTTGTGTTGATCAGAAGGTTATGAGTTCAAATCCCAGCACCACTAAACTGCCAGTGCTGGGCACTTTAGCAAGGCCCTTAACCCTCGATTGCCCAGTTGTATAAAATGAGGTAAAATCGCTCTGGGTAAGGGCGTCTGCCGAGTGCCGCAAATGACTTTGATGGCAAGATTTAATCACAAATTGTCCCCAAACCCTACAAAGGATTAATTATAAAAATTCAAACCGACAGGGTCAAATAAAAAAACCTTTTGAGAGTCACCTCTGGAACAGCTGTAACCAAAATTCCTTATAGTGTCAACACAGCCAATAAAATTGGTTCTGAAATTTTTTTATACAAAGGCTAGTGCGCTAGCGGCGACCAAACAGCGTCCAAGCCTTTGTTTAAAAAATTCCACACAAGGAATTTTGTTTCCAGCTGTTGGTGCCTCTCAAAAGTACAGACAAAAATAACAATATATATTTAGCTTAGACTATACAATCTGACAATACGAGTCAATACAGATCACCGATTTCCACCTGAAATTGATCCTCTCAAAAAAGTGGCAAGGACAATGTCAAGTGCAACCGGTTTAGCATGCGAAATATGACCGCGTAGGTGTAGAGAAAGACGAGAAAAAGCAGAATATGTGTAAGGTGAGAGATGAGAGGTGACATGAGAGCATGTGTGCATTTGCAGCTCTGATCTTTCACGCTCAATCTTAACACTGTTATGGATGCCTCACTTTAATACTCACCCTTGCTTCACTGGATCATCTCACATTAATCTCTAGACTTGTACGTAAGATATACACGATGCTGTCACCCTGTACACTATACAGTTGTAGAAAAATTACTATTTATAATCTCTTTATCTAATGTCACCCAGAAGGATCTGGTTCTTATCAAAGTTTCTTTCTCATGATAATAAGGGATTTAAACCTACATAGATTTAGAATGCTGCAAAACTGCTCAGTGAAAAAAAACTGTTGTTGAAAATTGAATTGAATCAAAGTGAATCATGAGGTTGAATAGGCTGAGAGAACTCTTCAAGTTCTATAGGAGTTCCCTATAGTCCTTGAGCAGGGCCATAACCCTTAAAAGCTAAGCTTTTGCATTTCATTGAAAGCCCTTTGAGTTAAAAGTATCTGTCAAATGAAGAGACTATAAAGTACTGGCTTTAATTCCAGTCTTTATTGCTCAATCCAGGCTACGAAAAGATAAAGACTCCATACATTTGCTTTCAAGGTCCATCAAAGGTGTTTAATTGTTGTCATTTGTGAGTGGGATCTCTGTTTAAGAGAGGAAATCTATATTAGCGATTGGCAGCCGTACAATAGGATACTCGCACACACCAAAATGGCTGTTCAGAGCAGTTCAGTTATGCAAATTGTCTTCTTTGAAATCTAATCAAAGCAGGCCGATCAGCTGGAGGAAACTAAATAGGATAGGTTCACTAAAAGGATGTGTTATATACATATTTTGAGAAAGACGCTAAAAGCAACTGTGTGTGTGTGTGTGTGTGTGTGTGTGAGTAATGGCTAATTTCATTAAAACAGGCAGCTGCTGTGCTTCAGGTAGATAAGACGGGGTATCTCTCGTCACAAATCCTTCCTCCTCTTGCCTACAAGTAATTGCACGCTGCCAAACACTAAACCTATGTGTACCAGGCTCCCGAAAAGCCAAAAGAGAAAGGGCTTTGTTCCAAAAATAACCTCTGAGTAGCCACTGTGGCGGTTTGCTACTTGATCCTTCCATCAGAGTTTCGTTCCACTGACCTTTGATTTGGTGCCCGGTGTCATTTGCTATAGCTGGGAGAGCTGGGAAAAGTGAATCGAGGACAAAATATTAACCCTCAGGCTCTACTCACTGTTTTCCCAGAAATTCAAATTCAATCAAAATAAAAATGATCTTTTGTTAGTCACTTAGTTCATTTCGTTCCTTCGATCAGAAATAAATAAAAATGCTTAAAAAAAAAATTCAATAAGCAGATTCCCCAACACTTCTACATACAATGCAGCTAAGGACAAATTATGATAAACAGAATTTCAAAAATAATTATTGTGTAGCGTCTGTGGAAGTCATGTAAAATCTTTACTGACTCAGGACTACTTTTCGCTTCTGATCATAATCACTGTACCCCGCAACATCGTATATCTGCTACAAATGGACATTCGGTACAACCCAGATGAGAACGGGTTTCCTCTTGGGTCTGGTTCCTCTCAAGGTTTCTTCCTTATGCCTTCTCGGGGAGTTTTTCTTGCCACAGTCGCCACCGGCTTGCTCATCAGGGACAAACTTACTTATAAAGAACATATTCACTTTTAATCACCACATTATCTGTGTAAAGCTGCTTTAAGACAATGTTCATTGTTAAAAGCGCTATACAAATAAAAATGAATACAAATTTAATTAAACTGTAATAAAAGAAAGAACGAAAGATCTCGGACCAGACTCATTAGATGAACTACTCGATTCCGTTTCCTGTAAACAACTTACATAGATTTTGTGATGGTTTGCTCATGCTCGTCCGGTAAAAAATTGACCAATCACTCTATAAAAACTACTCATTCTTCTGAGTCACATTAAACACTCGTTTAGAATGGACAAAAATCACTATACAAAGCAGCAATTTACCTACAATAAATATGACATAATATGGATTGTAACTAAACTTAACAGCTATAACCAGCTTATGTCATATCATATATTACCTCTAACTTGTATAATATAAATAAATATAATAATATTTATGAATGTATTAAAGTTAAAACCAGGAACCTTTCTGTTAGGAATTACTTCAAGGTGATAACAGTGACTTAGCTTCATGTCCAACTGCCTCCTGTCTCCTGGCCATTAATTA
Source organism: Silurus meridionalis (assembly GCF_014805685.1). Taxonomy (NCBI): domain Eukaryota; kingdom Metazoa; phylum Chordata; class Actinopteri; order Siluriformes; family Siluridae; genus Silurus; species Silurus meridionalis. The sequence continues at coordinate 14,975,674 of NC_060903.1, forward strand.
TATTCCTAAAACAACACACCCAGAAGTGCTGTAATTCTTCTCTATTCGTGGTGTTTGATCACTCTACGGATGCCATGACGGTTTCTGGCAACACAGCCAATTAATTCACTCCTCTGTCATGCATCATTTTATCCTTACAATTTTTTTCAGACACGTTCTTTGCAAGAAAGCCATGTTCAATCTCACACTATAGCATTCACTGTCAACGCCACCAGCTGAACAACTTCACAGACTGTTAAGAATAAAAAAATAAATAAATTCTCACAGTAAACGAGACAGTTCCAGCTGGAACTGCCATGCACTTTTATTCGAAGACGTACCGGTATGTTTGTGATTCAGCACGTTTCATGTTCACACTGCAAACAGCCGTTTGCGACAGAGAATTAGATTGGTGCTGACAGGTTCTTCAGCAAAAAACAAAACCTGCTAGAAAAAAAGGTGTGCTCAGAAAAAAAAAAAAACAGGTTAGGATCTGTGGGTGCTTATTTGGATTTATCTTATCTGGAGTTAGTTCTTTTCAGCTAGGTTTTTATTCCTATTTATTAGGACATGAAAACCTTCAAGAGATTCCAGATCAGCACTTTTTAAGAGAAGGCTACGACCTTAAAAACAGTGTTGAAATAGGTCACAACAATATTCATCAGCAAAACGTCCTCACTGAGCCTGAAACATTTCTTAAAAAAAACAACAAAATACTAGTTGAGAAAATGTGTAAAAGCACATTCTTGGGCAACCGCATGAAAAACAAATAAAGTTAAATTTTGGATTAAGTTTTTAACGCCCAGATCGTTAAACGCGACACGAAAAGCATGGGATAGGACAAAGCGAACTAAGGAAAAAAGGGAAACCCTGCTGTTTGTATTTGCAGAAGAGCAGCTGGATACATGTGACTGAGGAAAAGGCTAAACTAAAGAGTGGGGGGAAAAAACATGAAAAGGGCAGATCAAGTTTGTGTATTTCATTCCAGCACTGAACAAAACACACTGTAGAGCACCTTCATGCATCGTCAGATGTTCCTACAAGGAGTTATGATCATTTTTAAAATTCTAACATAAACATCTTTCTGGAAAAAACTTCCTGAGCTAATAGAGTGAGGAATTTGAAAAAAAAAAATTTGTTCAAAGTGCTAATCTGTTTTTTCAATAAACACACCTAGTCTTCAGTCCCTGGTTATGAAAATCTTTCACTGATGCATTGCTGCTGCTAATCATAAGTCTTGAAATCAAGGCACAAAATGTTCCTAACACAATAAATGTCAAGGTATTATCATGCTTTATTATGGTGGATTACAGATGCCCCACTGCCCAACCTCCAAGATCTTAACTCCTCCAAAGTGGAGAAAAGGGCTAAGAAAATCACTTTGGACCCCACACACCAAGCCCACTCTCTCTTTGAACGGTTGCCTTCTGGTTTGCGCTACAGAGCTCCGTCCAACAGAACAGGCGGGTAAAAAAATAAAGTTTTCCGCAGGCTATAATCAGCCTGAACAATTAAAATATTCATAACTACTAGTTATGTCCATGATAACTGACACATTTATAAGCAGAATCCAACTGGTACATATGTAAACTGCACACTTGTAAATAACATTTGTACGTTCATTTAAACAATATTTGTACTTCTGTGTATAGTGCATTATTTAATTGTCTGTTTTACTTATATTTTGTTATATTATGTCTGTATTTTCTCCTGCACTGGAAGCTGCTGTCGTCAAGTCAAATTCCTTGTGTCTGTAAACATACATGGTAATAAAGCTATTTCTGTTTCTGAGGTTATTTGATTAAAAACATTATATTCATCCATACCTGTCAGGCCAAAATGCTTAAAGTGCATTATTTAAAATCCACTGTGTATGTAAGTTGCTAACAAAACAGGCTAGCTTGTCAGAGCGCATAAAAAGACATCTAGACCTATTTTGTATGAAGTTGTGATTTTACTAAACCTTTGAAAATATGAAATAGCTTTTACTTTTGAGAGCTTTTCTTCATGCGCTAATTAAAAAAATAATAATAGGCAATAAATCAATAATGGAAACAAGAGTCAGAGATCGAGATAGCAAACTAGTAATGTAATCATCTGAGGTAACATTCGTTCAAGGAGTTAGCAAATCCTGAATAAAGCTAGTAGCCATCAAAAACATGTCTATCCGTAACCTGAAGTTCACTATAACATGCAAGAAGTTGGTCGGTTTTGAGTTTGTTGTGACTGAATGTTGTCACTTATGGATGTGCTCTGTCCAGAATGTAAGCTAGTAGTAGTGTAGTAGTTTCCAAAGAGAATGAGTTAAAATCACACAATGTGAAAAATCAGTGTGGTTTGTATGATCTACATGTTACATGCTCAGCATTGTGCTAGCTTCATCAATAAATTAGCAAGCTAGCAGGTATTTACAATGTTTACTACACTGCATCCTTCCAGATTTTATTTATTCAGCAAGAAGGACCATTTTGATTAAGATTAGATTTAGATTAAATTTATTTAAATAAAAAAATAAAAAATTGTCTTGTCATACCACTGCCAAAATGGGTTTTCTAATCAAGTCAGCTAGCCAAGTTATACACAAATACAACCCCAATGCCAAAAATGTTCGGACACTATGTAAAATGTAAATAAAAAACAGAATTTAATCATCTGCAAATCTTATAAACACATTTTATATTCCCATTAGAACGTAGAATACATATCAAATGTTTAAACTGAGGAAATTTATAATTTTAAGAAGAAAATATGGTTATTTTGAATTTGATGGCTGCAACAGGTCTCAAAAAAGGCAACAAATTCCAATTAAAATGTAAGTGTTATTATAATTAAAACAGTTGTAGAAACATTTTGCAACTAACCAGGTTCATTGACAATCGGTCAGTAAGATGATTGGGTGTAAATAGTGGATCTTAGGCAAAGTCTCTCAGAAGTAAAGATGGGCAGAGCCTCACCATAAAACTGCAAAACAGTTGAATAGCTTCACCTTGTTCCACATATTTTCAAATTAGCCAACAAAAAATTAATCCACCTTCTGATCCACATGGGAGACTTTGGCAGCGTCACAAAAGTCACAAAAATCAGGATATATACATAGCAATTACTTAATAGTCTGGATTTTAGGGCAGCACACTGGTGACTCATTTGAAACAGGGTAGGCGTAGAGACTGTATATTTGTGACTGCAACAATATCTTCTGCATTCAATATTGTCATATTGCTACAAGAAAGAAAACACACCATTTTTTTCCAGGCTCTCGAGCACCACTCTAACAGGGGGCTGTGTGTTGGCACACACACACACACCGGCAGCACATGCCACAATTTGGGATTGATGGTCCCAAGGGCCTTCCTTCCCCAGAGCTCCTGCACAGTACATCTCTTTAGCTCCGCTGTCAATTAATGCCGCTGCTGGCACTATCTGAGCCTGGCAGAACAAGCCAGTGTGTGTGCGAGTGCAAGCCTAAGGGAGGGTGCAGGCAGTGTTTCTGCCTTCAAGTATATCTGTCAGGTGCTGATAACGCACACACCCACGCACACCTTAACTTCTACACCAGCAAACACAATGACAGCCTGCGTATTATTCACGACCCGGGCTTATTAAACTGTAACCGTTTGGAGAGAGCTTGCAGATTCGGGGTGCGGAGGAGGAAGGCTGGTGTGACAAGCTGCCCTGTGAAAGAGAGAAAGAAGAGAGGGGGATATGAAGGAGAAGTGATATGCTAGCATCAAGCCCATCATGTGAAGGCAATACCTTAAAGAGAAAATCAGGAGAACGGATGCAAAGTGTGAAGAGAAATATGAGAACTATAAAATATTTTATTGTAGAACTTTACATTTACATCGTATTTTTTTTTGCTCAACATTAGAGCAACCATCATTGTAAAATCGAAAATTTTACCCGGCAATGACACAAAATAAAAATAGCATTAACGATCATTTTATTTTCAAATTCGGTTGGGTTGTATTCGCTCATTTTCCAAATTAATATTACAAATAATGCTCGAAATATGACGACTGGCTTTTAAAATGTTATCAGGAGCCCCATTAAAACAAGTCACATTTCATTGAATTTTACATGCTATTTTTTTCTTGATGTGCTGCAGTAATGTAGGAGTTTGGAAATAAAAAGGTAGAAACATTTGCGTTCATCTACCTAGTTTTTTATAAAAAAAAAAAAAAAAATGAGTGACTTGACAAATGTCAAGAAAATATATGCATAAAATTGGCAATATATTTAAAGAATATTTAATGAATATATTATATTTTACAAAAATCAAGGTTTGGGCATCACATCACAAATTCACAATGATTATTTAGGATAATTTGCTCAAAAAATTTTGGGAACCCCTGCCTTATAATATGTTGACATATAGAAAGGCTATTTTTATATTTCCAGATGTGCCAAAAATAATATCTGGTGTGACTGTTACAATCTTTTCTAACCACAGTCCCATACACTTGATTTCTGTTGGCTCACGAGGCCGAAGCTTGTTTGTTCACTGATCATTCTTCATTTATAGATAAAATTGGAACAAAGTAATCACTACCAGGAACCAATGTTTGCCTGTGGCATCTTGCATCCTTTTCCTCCTCGGTCAACTTTTTGGGCTAATTTGATTCTTCTTTGGTAAACAAAAGCGTATCTGAAAATGCAGAAAGTATTGTTTTCACGTTTGATAAATATATTTGAAATATATTTGGCATGATTCTGACTGAACCCAAGAATTCTATCAACATGTTTCCCATATCATTTTAGCAAGGGGTCAAACCTGTAAACCTCTGGTACCTTTACAGCTTATCCGATTGGACGACAGTCCAGCAGAAGCAAACTGGGAATTCAAATCGTGTGTGTAACACAGAGCGTATACTTATTAGCATATTCATTGAATTGTCATGATAATTTGCATTTCAAAAGATCCTGCTTGAAAGAGAAAGATTTTCAGAAGGCACTGACTAAAAGAAAGCCCTTAATGTCCTCGTCCCATTAACATCGATGCTAGTAAAGAATATTTTGTGTTTTTGGTAGTGCTGTTCTAAAAAACTCAACCCTAAAAGAAAAACACAACCATTATGAGCTATAGAAACTTAATAGAAACTGCTGCCTTCTATTGTTTCAATGTTAAATAAAAAAAAATAAAAATAAAAAAAATGGTAACCCCAATCAGGGAATCACCCACAGTTAGCTAGCTTTCTGTCACTTTTGATGAAATGCAAAACAGAACTGCGTTGTGTGTTACGGTAAACTCAGTAATGAATATGTTTCTAGGGGAAAACGCTGATGAGAATTCTGTACTTGTGTGAAAATGCTTTTGCAGGCTCCTGGCAATTTAAGAGTCACTCAAGTGGTCTGGCTAAATGAGGTTGACTATTAACTTGATCAAATGAGCCATGTCTTACTTCACAGAAGATAAAAAGATGGGAAAGCCATTTGATGTGCTGGAGAATAGAAAAATGGACAAGCGATAGCAATGGGTGATTTATTGCAACACCTGTAAGGCAGTGTGATCTTTCTTGCTGGAAAATGGAGCAATGCTTTGTGACATTGTATAACAGCAAAGCACAGCTGCAGGAGTAAAGTGTTCATTTGTTTATTTATGGGTGGTTCATTCAACCCTGACTTTGGATTGGACTTTGGGTAGAATTCTGAAAAATATGTTCATGAATTTTATGCTATACATGAATAGGTCATGCACAGTTTCTGAGCTTGTCTTCATTAAGCATGGATTCTACTGTAATTATTATAGACTTAACTGGATCAAATAAAAACAAGAACAAGTCAAAATGGAGACTGAAAACCATCAAATCCTTTTCAAGGTGAAAAATGGACAAGGCCATTTTTGATCAATGTCCAAGACTAAGACAAGTTCAATAACAAATGTCAATATAGAAAACACCTCATGAATGTACTTGAGACCTACTGCCTAAGGATTTAAACTTATATATGAGACCCCTGTTTAGAGGTGAAGCAGGAATTATACACATACATCTCTGTTTAGTCACCTTTTTATGTAATCAGACCAAAAGTTAAATTAAGTAAAACTTACGTGCAGATAATAAATAGTTATTTTAATTAAATATCTTGCTATTTTGAGTTATTTCCAATGTTATTACTCATCAAAATAAAAAAAAAATTCAAATGAACTTCTCATATATCATATATATGCCCTTCTTTTTTTAATCTTTTCTCATGTGTATAACTAATGATGATGCATTATACAAGGCAGGGAATTACAAACTCTATACAGTCAACCCCCGATAATTTGCGATTCGGAAAATTCAAGGGTTCTCATTTGGAACCTAACTAACAGCAAGTTGCGGATTATCTTAAAATTCACGAGATCCGGGGGACCACTGTATATAAGGTTATGGTTATTATAGTTAATAACGCATTAACGCAAATTTATGTACAGTACAGACCAAAAGTTTGGACACACCTTCTCATTCAAAGAGTTTTCTTTATTTTCATGACTATAAAAATTGTAGATTCACACTGAAGGCATCAAAACTATGAATTAACACATGTGGAATTATATATGGAATTATATACATAAAAAAGTGTGAAACAACTGAAAAATGTCATATTCTAGGTTTTTCAAAGTAGCCACCTTTTGCTTTGATTACTGCTTTGCACACTCTTGGCATTATCTTGATGAGCTTCAAGAGGTAGTCACCTGAAATGGTCTTCCAACAGTCTTGAAGGAGTTCCCAGAGAGATGCTTGGCACTTGTTGGCCCTTTTGCCTTCACTCTGCGGTCCAGCTCACCCCTAAACCATCTCGATTGGGTTCAGGTCCGGTGACTGTGGAGGCCAGGTCATCTGGTGCAGCACCCCATCACTCTTCTTCTTGGTCAAATAGCCCTTGATGCCTTCAGTGTGACTCTACAATTTTTATAGTCATGAAAATAAAGAAAACTCTTTGAATGAGAAGGTGTGTCCAAACTTTTGGTCTGTACTGTATGTAATGTTACAGCACTCATTTTTAATAATGTGCAATTAATGCAGGGCGCATGCCGAAATTAAAACCTTCAAATTTATTTTACTGATGAGCCAAGTCTCAGATCAAGCATCAAAATCCACCAGGATGCACACATCCGGCAATTAAAAACGTCCGTGTGGAAACCAAAAGTTCCATCTGGTGTCCTGATGATTCACGTAACTTAAAACACCACAATTACTTTAAAACATTTACAATAATATTTTGTCTTCATGCTCTATGTTGAGTTTGGTTTCACCAATAATAAACATACCTTCGCATAAAGCATATATATATATATATATATATATATATATATATATATATATATATATATATATATATATATATATATATATATATATATATATATATATACACATATATATATATATATATGTATATGTATATATATATATATAATAACAAAATAAGTTTTAAGTTAAACATAATGAGATATTGTTAAATGAATGACAGCATTTGCTATAGCATTTAAATACTCGTTAAAAGATATTGTATAAAAACCCTGAAGCACAAGTTACAGATAAATAACAAATAATTTCAACACCTCTGAGGAGCCTTTTAAAATGAAAAGTGTGAAACTGAATTAAACAATGTCTGGTTTAAGGAGCCTCGGGCAAGTAAGGAACAAAATTCTTGTTTTGAGCAGAGATAAGACCAGCAAATATATATACTGTGACAAAAAGCCATTGGATATTCGATCTATGTGATTAGATTGTGAATTGTAAGCATCTGAACTGAAGCATATTGCAAGCTTGGAAAAAACAAAACAAAACAAAACACAAACTCTCAGATAAAACCGTGATGTTGCTGTGATTAGATCGAGATAGCTTGGGAATCAATTTCCTGTGTTGCTGTGTGGCAGTTAAAGCCCTTAAACCAATTATTCTAGATCAGTCTGAACAAAAAAGATCCTATCAAAAAAATAGACACGAAAAGTAGATGCTGGATGTGTTACAATTAGATTAAACAGGCCCACACACCATACACATATACACACACACACACACACACACACACACACACACACACACACACACACACATGCAAACACACACGTGCTGGACTGAATCCTGTTTAATTTCAGAGTGTAGACAGGGACAAAGACACGAGGGATGGATTTAATAACACAGTCTAATAATACAGTACGGTAATGAGGCTCAAGTGAGTGGACATCATGTCATCAGGCGACCGCTCGATATGGCACACAATGACCAGAGGGACGAGTCCTGTTATATATTACTAAACATATGATTCAATTTCCATTGTAACAGTACATCATGTCAAAAAAATCATTAGCACGAATAATCTCAAGCGGCCATTTTTGCAAGTAGTTACTGGATAATAAGATACGAAACACTAAAGCAGCAAAACCAGTAAAACCCTCGTCACATTTGCAATGATGAAACCATTAGCTTGCTTTGTAGAAATCTAGCTTCATTACCAGAGCCCGCAGCAGGGGTGGAAAAAAAAAAAAAAACGAAAAGCACCGGAAACACACGCATCAGCACCTGTGTAGCAATGCTGACTCTATAAATCATAAACCGAAGCACAAAGCACATCTGAGAAATACCCCAGACAAATCAAAACAGCCAGAAAGGACAATTAAAATCAGTAGGACAGAGTGGGAAATGAGAGGGAAAAAAAGAGCAGTGCTGATATGGAGGTTCATTCTCCAATGGTTTGACCCTGGACATCTATTAAAAATGAACTAAAGCATCCTACTCAACCTTCTTTCATCCTAACCTTCTTTCAAAACACCTCAGATTAGTGTTCTGGTAAAGGTTACAAACATTGTTTCTTGATAGAATGTACATTTGAAATTCTGTTTATCAGCAAAACTCTGAGATCTAATATGATTTCTGTGCTGACATTGAAAAGTCTTTTTTCCCCAGATTTTGAACTGCAGGTGTGAACAAATCGGTATCTTATCTTATTAGGTATTTCAAATGTGATTTGGTGGTTCAACAGCAGAACTAAAGAAAAAGCACTATAATTTATGTAGCTATACTGTATATAAGCTCAAATCTAGAACTATAGCCCCCAGCTGGGCTAAAAACAGCTGGTGCCAATTAGCCTGGACATAATCTGGGCAACATTGGAATAATTAATAAATCATGCAGATTAATTAGCGTGCATGAAAGGAATTTCTTTGTATAACTTGCACAACATGCAGTTACTGCATTGTTAAAAATGTCGAGATTTTATCTTTAGATGCAATTCGAAAACAAGTCGTAGCCAAACCTTTTTTTTTAATCAGAGGACACAAACAAAATGGGATACATTAGAAACCTTTTCAATTCGTAAAACTACTTCTTATACAACACTAGCCGAAGGTATATGGATACTTGAGGTTTCCACCAAGATGTTTTTATGGTGTTACATTATGAATTTCATTCACTGGAATTAAAACCTGTTCACATTGCTTTTGTGTACAGAGCAAAATCCAGAAATACATGGTCTACCAAGGTTGCAGTGGAAGAACCTGAGTAGCCGGAACAGAACTCTTACTTCAGCACAACTAAGGAGGCATGCTCCAAAATCTAGTGGAAAAACATCCAGGAAGAGTGAAGGTTATTATCATAGCCCTATTATAATATAATATAATAAAATAAAAAACACATCTGGAACAGGATAAAAAAACACATATGGACAAGATTAAGTGTCCACATACTTTTAAACATAGTGTATTATCAACAGTTTGAACTTTAGTCAGTAAGAATTCTTAAAAACAAAAACATGGGACATTCCACTGGAGTGTTTACTGGCCAAATTGCACGAATACTGTTTCTAATATTTGTTCTTCATTTCACATCCAGTTATTATCGGAAATAACCTGCATTTTATATATATATTTTGCCTGTATTAATACTGTAAAACGTGACCCTGTGAATGCGCCTTTTGAGTGAGTAGACACAGTTACAGCAACAATATCCACCGTTGTGACACCACGAGCTGTCAGTTGGTGTGTTGGCACTTTTTAACAGATATACAACAAACAACCAACACAACAATGAAAAAGAAGTCAGTTAAAAGTGAGGTGCAACTACAACCACAACAACTACAATCATAGTTGAAACAGCTGTTCTTAAAGTATTAACAACAACCACATAAACAACAAGCAACACACCAAACACCATCGTCCTACCACAACAATAACCAGAGCTGCCAGTTGAATCTGTTGTCCTTTTGGAACATACAGCAAACACCTTCAATGACCAGTTAAAAGACAGTCAGTAGTGAACATGTGTTCCCTTTTGAGTCTGGTTCCTCCCAATGTTTTTTCCTCATATAATCTCAGAGAGTTTATCCATGCATTTACATTTATATATAAAGCATTTGGCAGATGCCCTTATACTGAGCGACTTACAACAAAGCAGTTGAGGGTTAAGGGCCATGCTAAAGGCCCCAGCAAAGGCAGCCTTGAGCTATAATCCCATGACCTTCTCATCAAAAGTCCATCTTATTCACTGAGCTACCACTTCCTAATACTAGGATAATGCAAATAAAGAATTTCACTCTGCAGTAAGGAGACAAGTACATCAAAATGTCCTTTTGGAATATATTCATACCTTCTGTTCCCAAGCAGAAGCCACCATAGCCAACATTCTACCAGATTTCGGCTAAACATTAAACAAGAGGTGCTTGAAAAGCCCTGCCTCATGTACAAATTCAGTGATTTTGCATGTAGCCCCTTTAATTAGAGTTGGTTTTAGTTCCCGCTCAAATTATCATCAGGGTGAAACCGGAGAGCAATTTGATGTAATGAGGTCAGAGTAATTGCACAAGCATAAAAACTCTACTTGCAATATATCACTAGCTTTTTGTGAGAGTTGTATTACCCATCTTAGATAATGTGCACTGTACATGGAGACTCTGTGCATGAATGTGAACAGAGTTCTATTTTGTCTCACTACAGAAAAGTTAGTCAGATGGCAGCCAGGACAGTGGCAGATAAAAAACATAAAAAGACGCCAGCCTAAAATAGTCATGGCCTATTGCTTTCAACAGAACTCTCGCTCTTACACATGTAGTTAACTTAGTGACCTGGAAACATCGTTTGCGGAGAGTTTGTCTGCCATGCATGGGAAATGAGTCTCGGTTACTGAGAGCGAGCCAAGGAAAAGCGAATATGTATGAAATTAATTAAATAAATGAGAGACAAATACATGAGCCAAATGTACTGTAGCGTCAGAAGATGCAGGGTTTGGTGCTGAGCTTGGCAGAAATAAATATAAAAGTTCCAGAACATACTAATTTTAGTATTGGTGTCACAAATAGAAATTTGAAGTGTACTCTTTCAGTGCCAGCAATTTGCTGTACCTTGGCTCCTACTGAGTCCTGATTAGCAAAGGTGAGTGATTTGGTTGGAAGTTCTACCTCTATCCTAGTTAGAAGTACATGGTTTTTTGTGTGTGTACTCACTGATTCTGATATTGAAATGGGTAAGCTACTTAGTAAGAACAAATTTGGGAAATCATTAAAAAGGGACATGTACAACTTCAACTGTGTAAAATGTACATCAAAACAGAATGCAATGATCTGCAAATCTTAAAATCAAAAAATAAGGTTATTTTGAATTCGATGGCACTACTGTGTAGCATCACGTCTTCTGTCTGTATTACAAATCCCAAATGGAAAAATTAAATTAGTTTACATTTGTTGAAATGTGTCTGTAAGTGTGTGTTTTACATTTAATATTTAATTATATTTAATTTAATTTAGATAAAATTAAAGATCATAATTTATGTATGATCTACTTAACTGTAAGGATCTACTTAACTGGAAGGAATGTCTTCATTCCTTCCATCCTATATCCATTCATTCATTCCCTTTATATGTGGAATTGTCAGGATTTTCTCCTTGTAAGAGAAATCCTTGGAGATGGACATAAAACGCTAAAGAATCCATAGCGCTAGCATTAGCCAATAGCCACTTTCTCGTTAAAGACTGATACTAGTGGTATGGATTCTTTAGCGGTTTCATGCATGCGCAAAACAGATCTCATTACCTCAATTTAAACATTTGATATGTTTTCAATGTTCTATTGTGAATAAAATACGGGTTTATGAGATTTGCAAATCATTGCATTCTGTTTTTATTTACATTTTGCACAGCGACCCCAACTTTTTTGAAAAAAAGATCTTTATTATGAAGGCCAACGGCGGCCATGCTCAGTGTGCAGAGCAGTTCCGGGGAGTTTGGTCATTAAAAATGACAGCACCATGAGAACCATCAACTGCACTCATGAGCAAAGTATAGACCCTGAGCGATGGGAATAGAAACCTCATAATTCATGGCACCTTGAGATCATTTTTAATGACTAATTCCTATTTGATAAGGTCATCTGCCCTCATGCTCTTTATTAAAGATTCTGTTTTAATACTATCGGATGTTTTTATTGGGTTATGTATATTGCAAGCCGAATCTGTAGTATGTTTTTCTTGATTGTTGTCATTTCATGTAGTCTGGTCACAATCGTACACAAGGCATGAATCACATAATGAGGTCAGTGACACCTGCTACCAGTTTTGGTCCGCTACTCCCTTCTTGCAAATGTTCAATGATTTCTGCTCAAAGCCATCCTTCACTTCAGTCATAGGGTATATATATATCCACTAACCTATCTATAGCTATTTCCCTAGACACCTGAGACCTGAGAGGACAAAGGGCATATACCAAACGTATAACGCCCGCCAATGTGTCTTGTGAAACTGCTGCTGCGAAAACCTTATTGTGATCCGAGGAGAATGGCGAATGCCCCAGTATGCTGGGTCAGCTTTCAAAATTTCTAAGTGATTATCTCAAAGCAACAACGAGGAGCCTTTCCATTTATCAATTTCCAGTGGAAAACAAATGACCACCTGTGTTCTTGGCAAAACCTGATCATTAATTGAACAGCTGGAACTCCAAGCTTTGGTTGCACTTCTAAACTGCTAGGCTGTTCAAGGGGAGAACCTAAGAACCGCTCCGTCTTAGCACAAGATTAGTATGAAGCGCTGAGCCAGATGGTAGATGCTTGAATCGATACTTAATATAAACTAGTCCATTTCCAAAGCTCTAACACTGAATTCTAAACATTCTGAGATTACTTATTCAGATGAGGTGCACTAAGCTCAAAACACCTGCATCTGTTGTGCAAGTCAGACCATAATGTTCACCATAATGACCAAAAACCCCTCCAAGAAAGTACATCATGAGTCATGACAGTGGACATTAGCTTAGCCAAGACGGGAGCAGATGGGAGAGAGACAGAAAAATATTCGGCTTAGATTTTAGACTGCAGGAAAACAAGAATACGGAGACTCATTGGCATTCTGGCAGTCCAATACCCTACTCTCGCTTCCAATCAATGCTAGGAGGGAAAAAGAATATTTATATTCCTCATGCATACACACATAAATCACTGCATATTCATACACTGGCTCAGAGTCGTCCATTCAAATGGCTTCACTTTGAGACAGGCTGTTAGAGCTTTTCCATTTTCATACAATACTGAGCAGTTCTTTTTAAACTACTTCCCTAAAAGAATATCTTCTGAATGTCCCAGGGTTTTTCTTTCATTTCCAAGGTTAAATATCCAAAGGTGCACTCTACATCTGAAGAAAGTGTACACTATTTCTGTCTTTTGTTTTGTACTGCGATATCCGATATTAGTTGATACTACCTGTAAAACCCTGCCCACCTCTTGACTGTTCTCACAGGGCACCTTTGCTCTCCATTAGGGATGTGCATCTCCATAACTGAGGCCAAAGCGATTCGCATCTCTATGCATAGCCACTGATACGATACATTAACGATCCATATGAAGCAGCTATGTGATGCAATGCGATGCGATTCACCCCTATTAAATATGATTTCAATTTAATTCAACACTATGTGATTGAATGCAATGCGATGCAATGGAAAAAAATATGATGCTATGCAATTCAATATGGTACAGACAGTACATTTATTTCTTCGGTTCAGACAGATTCCAAATTATAAATTTACTTAAGTGCCTTCTCACATTTGAAGACTTTTTTTAATCCATGCATTACATCGTTACTTTTATACTAACATTAAACAAGTATACAGTATACAGTTAAAATATATTTATCACGGGTGCCATTTAACAATTCCGTCCACAAAAGGTTGAAAGAAGGAAACTTCAGTGTCAAATCTAACACACATTGTAAGAATAATAAATAATAGTTAAAGAAATCATTGAAAATGCTGTTTGGTTGGGTTTTTTAGTTTGTATTAAAAATTTACCGTTACGGCTTTTTTCTTCTTCTTTGCACATATTGTTGATTGACCTAAAAACCCAAAATCCGGCTGTCCAGCTCAGTTCCCTCCATTGCCACTGCCATCGAGCAGTTCCTGACCACACAGCTGATAATATTATTATACTCCACCAAACTTCACTTAAACCTGAAATGGATCAGTTTCCTGTTTCTTTAAGCTATCAGTGCTAGACTATTATATATTTAATCATGAAACGCTGAAATGCAAACGAGGGGGAAAAAATATCTCGCATACACCTTTCCTACCACAGAGGCTTCATACACTGGTTACTCGCTTGACTACACTTGAAAGCTATGACAAGCATGTTCTGCTTCACTAAATGTCTGACAGGCCGTTTAAAAGCCTACAAGCACTACAGGTGTGTTAGGGGCTGTGAGGCGAATCGTAAAATGCGTGTTGCTCCAACACGACTGATGCAAAGTACGAGGTCTGATTCTGGAACAGCAGGTCAAATCCTTGTAGAGACTGCTCTAGATGGAGCATCCTGTAATTTTGTTTTTAAAATCTTTTTTGCTTCACTAGACCCTTTCCTCCTTTCTCTCACTATAATCTCTTTGAGATCTCTAAAGCATGGTAATCCAAAGACCCAAAGGCTGAGCATGACTATAAATAACTCCCTCAAGTCTCCTATCAATCATTTCCTGTTAGATTAATCAGATCTGGCTGAAGGCCCTGATCTGATTATCTGCTGTTGTAGGGTCCTCGTTTCATAGCTCGTCCCTAATTCAATTTAAAAAACGGGATTCAAGCACACATACATAGTACACAGACACGTATTTAAAACATAGCCTTCACGTCCTGCTTTTTTCCCTACTACATATTTACATGTATGTTTTTAACGTGCGTACCCAAAGCCCAAGTTAACTGTTCACCACAAAACAAATCATTAAGGTAAGGGTAAATTGCATAATTGCAATTATAAAAGATGGCATAATATATATTTACACTGTCAGCATAAAATATAGATTAAGGCTAAATTTTAATAAATTTGAAAATGGTGATTTCTTCTAAAAACGCTCCAAAATGTTTCCCAAACACTCCAAACTAATCTCTTGCTTTTCAATCATCAGCTCAGATTCTCCATTTTAATGTCCAATTTCGACAGAAATCCTACAAATAACAAACACAGCCCTTTTTTCCACACTGAGGTAAAGCTGCTTCTTTTCCTTGCTAACCAGACGACGTTGATCGTCTCTGTGGTACCGCTTGCCTGTCGAAGCTAAGCGGCGGATGCGCTGACTGAGGTTCGAGTGTTTAGCATTCCCAAAGTATGAGCGAGTTCACGGCAGGGGAGCCGCACTCCCTCCCTGCTTCCTTCCGCAGCTCGTTACTGATGTTAATGCATCAGTACTCGCCATGCCAACGCAGCTGCACCGGGTCTAACCGGAGCGGAGGCGTAAACACGGAGAAAGGAGAGACGAAATCATGAACAGAGCAGAACTATGTTCACCAAACGTGGCCTGAAGCCTGATTCAACTGATTAAAAAAGAAAAAGTCATGAAACTTAAGAGCTAAAGAGTGTGTAATGATGAAATTAATAAGGATTATACATCATCATTCCGATCAGGTAGATCATCTTCCACACGAGACAATGAGCACGCTGTACGTCATGTATCCTATAGAAAAACTCATAAATGAATTCCTCTTTACTTTTACAGAGAGATGCCAAGTCATGTGACTGATCATGAGGTTCTCTTAAACAACCTGCAACCATCTGTTGGCTTCCAACTTCCAGAGAAGTTGATAAGAATCACTGTGGGCTTTTCAAAAGCAATGCCAGAGACAGTAAATGAAAGTCTGCCCTAATATCCCCTTCTTACAATATGTATGTGAACAAAATCTTCACGCCTTTTTTGCAGAACAACCAGTTTTCATGTCTATGTTGAACCATAAAAATGTAATAATTACGCCAAAAACTTGTTACAATCACTACTGTCATAAAGGGTGCCAATAATTCTAACGCCATCAGTGGAGATAAAATATCCTATTTGTTGCAGTTGTTGTATGCTCCTCATAGATTTAGGCAAATAAAGACAAAACCCAAGAGCGATGTCTCCTATCATGACCCAACACTCTTTCTCTTTCTCTCTCTCTCTCACTCTACAAGATGCATTTATCACTTTAATTATAAAGCTGTCTTTGGGTCTCCGCATCTTGATGACGCCGAGGAAATAAGAACATACTCGCACTAAAAACAAGCCCACACTAAGATGATGATGACAGCAGCATTTATTAGGCTGAGAAACCCAGATGGGGCGTATAGCTAAGTGGGCTAATCCATCATATTCGCTCTTTCGGGAACATGTACGATTCGCCGTTCCCCAGATTTCAACCATTACGCCGCTGTCTCTAAAGCGAAAGGGTCCAACGTCTGAGCCGTAGCGTTATACTTCAATGTGTCAGGGAAGTTACGGTGCAATGCAACCTGTCAAGCTAAGTTACAGCAAAGCCACCTTTTTGATAAAGTTGCTAGCTGCACAACAAATTGTATTTGTCCACTAAGTAACCATACAGAGTACGACACGCAGGGAAATGCTTTTAATGACTGGTCCGTGACATGTAATTAAATAAAAAAAAAAGGATACCGTAATTTCCAGACTATATAAAGCGCACCCATATATAAGCCGCACCCACTGAATTTGACAAAGATTTTTATTTTAAACATAAATAAGCCGCACCTCTCTATAAGCCACAGGTATCTACATTGAAACTAATGAACTTTACACAGGCTTTAACGAAAGACAGTGTCTGTTACACGGTGTAACGGGTGAAATATGTTGCGCTTCCATTAGGAGCATAGCGGTATTTTGGGAATAGCCTGCTGCCTCATTTTTCCGCTATTACTGCATGTGTGGAGACCGAGGATTATGTCCTTATTATTTTCTGATGCTCATTTCTAAGTTTCTTTGACTAACCCGTAATGCTGTTGCCAAGAAAAATAAAAAAGCACGACTTTTGGAAACCTGTCTGTGCTTATATGATTTCTGTTGCACCTGGAGTTAGCGAGCTCTCCCTTCACCCAGACTCAACACGTTACAACAGCTTGTATCTAAACAGTAGCCTACCAAGAAAGTCATTGTTCACTGTCTTCCTCCTTACTTTCACAACTACTGTATTTCTCTCGGGAGTTTATCTTTTGGCATCGTTGTGCGTTTAAAAATCACCATCGGTGGAAGTTTTTTCTCCCAAAGCCGTGCAGCTCAGAACACAGGTGAGGTGCGTTTTTTCGTTTCCGTTCAGAAATTTCTTGGTCTAATGTTATGGGGTTCAGTTTTTTGGCTTGAAGTTTGTGAAACCGGGAAAAACCCAGGAAAAATTCATAAATAAGCCGCTTCGTTGTTCAAAACGTGGGAAAAAAGTAGCGGCTTATAGTCCGAAAAATACGGTAACTAAATAATATAGTATAAAACTATAATAGAGTAACAAAATAGAATGTACATTATAAATAATCAGAGGTCCCCAAACGACCGGGTTGCGACCAGAGGTAGAAAAAGTACTAAAATCGTTGGCTCAAGTCAAAGTACTGTTATATCAATAAAGTTTTGCTCAAGTACAAGTAAAGTCACCGGTCTAAAAATCTACTCAAGAAAAAGAAAAAAGTAGCTTATTTAAAATGTACTAACATTTTCTAATATAGTTCAAAAAGGATAAGTGGATATAAATCTTAACAAACTAGTTTTTAAATGAAGGAACAACTTTACAAATTAAAGTGCAATAACAAAAAATAATAAAAATCAAAAACCGCTGACTTGAGTCTAATGGGAGTTTTGCACTTTCACTGTATCGTCCTGTGTAAATCCGAAGCTGTGCAAAAGGTGATATTCTGAACATGTATGTAACCACGTCTGCTATTTCATCACGAACAGTAAGTTAGAACAAAGAGCAAACCTAAAAACAGAAAAAACATCTGCCACAAAGATGTTTGACATGATTCAGCTCTCCTCACACGCGAGTTTTTCATCGGAAACAACATGATCTCACTTTTTCACCCACCCTACTCGCCAGATTTGCGGACTTCGGCCTCTTCCCGAAGATGAAGATCCAGCTCAAAGGTCGCTGTTTTGACACCATTGCGGAGATCCAGCACGAATTGTTAAAGGTGCTTGACACACTTTGAAAAAAAGACTTCTGGGACACAATCCAAAAGTGTCAAAAACACTGAGAGCGCTGTATTGCTGTGCAAGGGGATTATTGTGAAGGTGATAGCGTGTAAACTTAGATGAATGAAGTATTTTCTTGTAAACAAAGCAAGTCTCGAAAATTTCTGATACCACCTCGTACAACTTTGAAAACTCATCTAAGCAGTGCTATTTCTGAATCGGATTTGTTAGTAATAATATCTTGGAAGTTGAAGAATCATATGCAAATTTGTACTCATTCATGTGAAAGGGTGAATTCTATAACAAGCGAAAACTGACTAGTCAATGAGAAACTTCCAGAAATGCTTCAACATTCAACTAATTGTTTTTCTATTCTTTTTCAAAGAGCCAACTATAAAATGTCTTCTCTGCTGGCCTAAACACTATCAGAAGCACTGACCTACATTTATAACCTAAAGTCTAATATTTGTTCCATGAAATTGTATTCATTTATTTCCAATTGTTTATTTTCTTCATTTCATAGCGTTTCTCTTGGCTTCCCTGCTTCCAGTACTTGTATGTGGATGTTAGATTTTTTTGTCCAATCAGATTTCAGCCTCTATGTGCTGCCATGTCAATCTAATCTGCCCAGGGCCTTTAAAGTCAGTACTGCTGGCCCTTTTACCATAGAGAATATTACCAACGGGTCTGTTTCTTTAACCAATCAGAGATCAATCAGGCTAAGAATAGCATCAGCATTTTTCCGTCCTCTGATTGGTTGGTCAGAGGGAAACTGTTACAGAAAAAGTTTGACTGTTAAAACAGGTGTGTAGCTCTGCACACATTAATACATCTGAATTAGAGTTTTTTATGCCTACAGAGGAAGATAAAGTGATTTGGTTTTGAACATACTTAAAAATAAATTTTCCAGAAAAAGCTTGACGGCTAGGAGAGGTCGGCCAACCGCAAAGCTAGCTAGCTTGTCTCAGCATGGAAAAGGGTTTGTTCTCCACTTCCAGACCAGTAAATACGAGCGGTACCATGGATTACAGATGATTTTGGTGGCACAGATGCGGTGGTAGTGTAGAGGTTTGGAGTCTTAATTAGGTTTCTTGCTTTAGTCAAATAGTATTCCTCAATATGTGAAATGTCTCTCTCTCTGCAATGCCACGCGTTGTTATATCGCGTTTTTTTGTATAGTATTGATGGTTTCTAGAATTGCGACGTGATAGTGGTGGTATTAAAAGGTGGATGAATTCTGGTAAGTCCCCACTGAAGGCCCAGGTACCAAATGCATGGCCTGCCACTGCTAGAACCCTGCCTGTTTAGATTTCACAAAGCATGCGCATATGGCCCAGGTTGCACTTAAGAAAACAATCTGGCATGCAGCCTTGGCGATCAGTGACATCTCAAGGCCCATAAGTGCAGTGTTCTATAAACACTGAATTCAATCTGCAAACATAATTAGACTGATTTAACTGTCCTTTGTACTAAACTGTGGGTGAGACACCCAAGGCCACTGAATTTCTTACAACAGTAGGAGTAGCTTTTGCTCTAGCAATATTTTCCTACTGCAAAATTGATGAGTATAGCAAGCAAAACAGCATCACGGTTTCTAAAGAGCTTTTCAAAAACCCGAGCCAGAGCAGCTTTCACGACTGATTTAGCAGAATGCAACCAATATGGCAGTGTGTTTTCCTAAATGCCTTCTTAATGCTTTCTTAAGTGCAGAGAATAAACAACACATTCAGACAGTGTGGAGTAATAAGAAACCGCACACGCACTCTCTCACACACAACACACACAACACACACAATTAAACAGCCTGATTGCCAAAATACTTGTAATCAGAATAAGATAAAATACTGATAATCAGATTACAGTCACTTTATTATGGATTACGATTAGAGGATTCATTTTTGACCTAAATGGATCTTTTTTAAAATTTCATAACAATATGCTCATAAAAGCTTTTAAGACTAATCATATGAGAGAAAAAAAAAATCTTCGATACACAGCATGGATCATGATAAAGAATTGCAAACAAAACAATAATATCGCATTTTTTATAGACTTTTCTATGAAAAGTGTTCTAGAAAGGAGAGAAAACGTTGAGAAAAATTTGATACATTACAAAAAATGTGAATCAGTTACCAAAATGTTCTGAATACATATTGTTGTATGGCTTGTATGCAGTATTTTGTAGATCCCAGCTAAATATTTACTTAGGTAGCTAGTTAGAGTTTGCAGTTTTAAATTCATACTTTTGTTCTAATTTCTAAAAATCAGTTGCGTTTCTAAGCGAAAGGTCGTAAGTTCAAATCCCAGCACCTCCAGGCTGAAACTACTGGGCCCTTAAATAAGGCAAGAAACAAGGCCCTAATCCCTCTTCCAGAAGCTTCTCAGATTTATTAATGATATCGTTGTAAGTTGATTTGAATGAGGGTGTCTGACAAATGCCGTAAATATATAAATCAATATTTGAGTTTGTTTTTTCTCCAAGTTTCTTCCTCAGTAAACTTAAACTTACTAGGAACAAACTTATAGGCTATAAACCAATACATTTAAACTTTATAAACCACGTTATCAATGTAAAACTGCTTTGGGACAATGTCCATTGTTAAAAGCACTCTACAAATAAAAAAGAATTGAATTACAATACAACCTGGTACACTTGATTTCCACAATTTCCGGCGACATGACTACTTTCTGTGTAAAGTATGTTTTCTAATTTCCAATTTCCACATCAATCACTTAAAAACCCGAACACTTATTGAGAAAACACTACATATGGAGACCTGACTTTTCCAGCCATATGTGTTTTTATTTTTTTTTTCAGATTTTCACTTCACTTGAACTAGAAGACCTAAAGCTGTTCCAGCATGCCAATGCTCCCATGCACAAAGCCAGCTCCATGAACATATGGTATATATGGTTTAAAATGGAAGAATTTCACAGCTCTGATTTAAAATCTTCAAGAATGTTCTCTTAGAGATCAAACATTCCGGTGCACTTCAATGATTGTGCGATCGAGACCGCCGTAAAAAAGTCTGATTAACTGATTAGTGCCTTACTACTGAACTAGGAAGCTGACTGAGTGGCACATTAAGGCTTATATTTGTCTTCTTTTATATGGACAAATCAGATTTGATGTCCAGCTTATTAGTTTTTATTCACCGCTGCCTAAGAAACAAGCAGGTTCAACAACCCGAGCAAGAAAAAAAAAACCCGAACCACCTATTGACTGTGGCAAAACAAAGTCAGGGATAAAACAGACGTCGAAGTTGTTATTGTAGCACATTCTTCTGAATCGCACGTTCTACACTATACAAACCGACTCAGGTGCGATCTGAAACACGCAGGTACATGAGCTGAAAACACAAGTAAAGCTCTAGCATACAGTGCCAAGCCGTCATAACTCTTTGGCTAAAAAAAATAAAACATAAAACATTTTGAGAATAAAAGGGATGTTAGCCAGACTTGAATAATATTTTTACTTGGAGGACACCACAGTGTATAACCAGAACACAAAAACAGTTTTCTGCTACATCCTATGTTTCTAAACATCTCATTCCACTTCCACTCTTCTGGGAAGATGTTCAACTAGATTTTGGAGTGTGCTTGTGGAGGTTTGGGTTCATTCAGAAACAAAGAGCGTTAGTAGTCAGGCACTGATGTAGGGTGAGTTATGAATGCAATTAATGTTCCAAAAGGTGTGAAGGTCAGAGCTCTATAGCAGGTCACTCAAGATCTTCCACTCCAAACGATATCTTCATGGAACTCACGTTGTGCACAGGAACGTTGTCATGTTGGAACAGGTCTGGCTCTCCAAGTGCAGGTAAAGAGAAAATTAAATGCTATCCCATCCAAAGACATCCTGTTGTGAGCCTCCAAATACATATGCGTAGAAAAGTCCTAAAACTTACATCCATATAGTGTATAATCAGCCTTTGAGATCATTGAGTGTTATTATATAGAGAAGCTATTTCCACTCTAGAGAGCTTTTTGTACTTTGAAAGATATAGAAAATCCATTGATGTTAAATGGTTCTGAATAGTCAAAGAACATGATTCTGTCTAAAACCTTTAAGAACCTTTTTTTTTTTTTTTATCCTGAGCGTAGTCTCAGTTTTTACTTGACCAGCGATGAATTTCAGCATTGGTGTTGTGTTGCATTAGACATGGCTCTTTCAGTTTGTTGATTATAGAGGCAAACATATACGGTTACCTGTTTCTCTGTCTCCCAAGCTCTCTGTTCTTAGTCACTACTTGATCTCATGAGTCAGACCTCACTGTCCTTGCTCTCCTAATCCTTCAAAGCACAGAAAATCCCTGCAGCGTTCTGTGAGAGACAGCATCCAAGCTTCCAACTCGTATACAAAAATAAATAAAATAAACGCTTTTCTCTGCCCTTACCTATACACGCTGACAGGACCGAGAAAGGGATGTTAGATAAGATTAGATTAGATTAGATTCAATATGCAGAGAAAACTATTTATATACACTTACATATATTATGAGCAAATACACAAAAATAAAATGCAGTCCCGCTGTTCGATCTCTAATTGAGAGCAGTTACATTTATGGCACTTATCCAGAGCAACTTAGAACCCAGCAGTTGAGGGTTAAGGGCCTTGCATAAGAGCCCAGCAGAGGCAGCTTGGTGGTGCTGGGATTTCAACTTGTGACCTTCTGATAAAGAATTCAATGCTTTAACCACTAATCTACCCCTTCCGATAATGAACTTAATGCATGTTTTCAGGAGCACAGTGGTAGCTCATATTTATTCGGAAGTACAGAGGGCAGGAAGTTTTAAAGGAAGGAAGTTTGGAAAGTTTTGAGGGGAGGAAGTTCGAAAGAGATTTCAAGAAAGAGAAGGGACTTTTGAAAGTCAGGAAGTCCAGGAGGAAGTAAGGTTGGAATATTTAAAAGGATAAAAGGAGATTGAAAAGGAAATAATTCAAGAATTCTAGAAAGAAATCAAGTCAAGTCAAGTCAAGTCAAGTTTATTTCTATAGCGCTTTTCACAACAGACATTGTCTCAAAGCAGCGTTACAGAAATCAACAGTCAAGGTGAATGGTGTGTATTTATCCCTGATGAGCAGCCATGGCGACTGTGGCAAGGAAAAACTCCCTTAGATGTTATGAGGAAGAAACCTTGAGAGGAACCAGACTCAAAAGGGGAACCCATCCTCATTTGGGTGACATCAAGAGTGTGATCATAAATCTTTCAACAATACAAAACACTGGAGAGTGAGAACTAACATGAGCACATCAAGAAATAATAAATCAAGAAATAAAGAATTCAAAAAAGAAATGTAGAAAGAATGTAAGAACTCAGAAAGAAATTTCTGAGAGAGAGAGAGAGAGAGAGAGAGAGAGAGAGAGAGAGAGTTTATATCCGAATAATGATTCGGCAATTTTGAGCTCTAAACAAGTACAGATTGCAAAAAGGAAAAAAAAAAAAAGGAAAAGAGTCCCTTCCATATTGAGCCACACCTTACTTGGCAGTATTTATATTAATAGTAGTATTATAACTTCCATTAGCTCCACCCAGACTTTATTCAAACCCCAGATCTTGCTTTCTGTCATATTCCCATTAACTCTTATCGATCCCACACTGCATTAGAGTTCCTCAACGTGCAGCACAAGGGCCTGTGCGATCAATGTGTTCTCCAGTATGAGAGCCATTAAGTGATAAACACTTGGACGTAGTGTTCGATGGGAATCGATAAGAGCTCGGAGTCATGGCTCGTGTGCATATCGGCGCACGTTGCAGCTGACGCTCTGCAGAACACTGCTTTGGCAGCAGAGCCCAGTAGGAGCTTTATTCTTATCAAAGCTCGGTGTGATAATCTGTTTTATCATTCAAAATATGCTGTAGTACACAAAAAAAGGTGTGAGAAAGTGTGTCAGCGTAAAAACCTGAAGGTAAAGTTTCCCCATCATAATGATATAATGATCTGCCATAATTATTGTGACAGACAGGAATGGAAACATGATGGCAATAATTTCAACAGTCATTTATATCAGGAGTGCCAGGAGGAGGAGTGCTAGGAGTTCTAACAGTCTGGAGAATTACTGTTTCCCTTTCCTAAATTCAGCACCTTAACGTGTCCACTCAGTTACTTTATTAGATGTGGACCCTCACTCCATTGATTAGTGCGCTTCTGAATTCTCCATTCCGATTGGTCAGAGGGTGCTGAATTATCGTCCAGTAGCTGTGCAGTACTTCAAATATAATCTAATAATATAACACATTCCACAGTTGCAATTTGCATATAGACTTGTACAGCAGTCGTTTTATGGAAGAAATCACCATTGTCGTGACCTCTGGAAAAATACGCTTATTGTACATTGGTCAGGATGGTCAAAGGTTTTTTTTTGTCTTGTTATTGTTACTTCCTACACAGTGTTTCTCCAACTGCTTCAGAAATAATTTGATATGCTCTATTAATTCTTTCCTATAGCAATGGATAAAAATATTAAATCGTAACAAAATAACGATGGAACAACTGTTGGTGTGCAAACTCATTTTTACACCCCAAGGAAACATTATCTGTTTAAAAGGCAACACCAGATTACTAAGGACGAATGAAAGACATAATATAAAGCATTCTCAGAATATATATAGACATACTAAATCTCATTTATAAATGCTGAGAATTGTGGCATATGTCTTTGAAACAAAAACACTAATAGAACAAAGATTCACTATATGACAAAAGTTTTGTGACACCTAATTTTCCAGCCATATGTGGTTCCTCCCCAAACTATTACCACTAACTTTGGAAACACACAATTAAATAGGAAAAGCTGTTCCATCATGACAATGCCGCTGTGTGGTAGAAATAGTGGCCTGCTATAGAGCACCGACTTCAACCCTATTACACACCTTTGAGATTAATTGGAACGCTGATTGCACCTCAGGCCTACTCACCTCACCTACATCAGTAACTGACTTTACCAACACTTTGTGACTTAATGAACAAAAATCTCACACTCCAAAATCAAGTGGAACATCTTCTCAGAAGAGTAGAGGTTATTATAACAGTAAAATAGGGTCTTAATGCAGAATTGGATGTTCAAAAAGTGTATATATTTACATAGAAAGTAGAAATATTGTATATAATATTTATTCAATACACAATTTTTTACACATTTCTGAAGGGTGATTATCATTCTAGAGGTTAGATATGTTATGATTAAATCATTACACTGTATTGTGTAGTCTTAGTGAGAATCATGTGTATGTAGTGAGGCTGACTGGATTGATTGGTTAGGGATGTTTCCATATCTAGCTAAAATAACACCACTCTATTAATAATGCACAAGAAAAAAGTAGAGAATTTAATTTCAGGCTCTGTGTGTGTGTGTTTGTGTGTGCGTGTGCGTTCGTGTGTGGCTACTTACAAATGGAAAATGGGTTGTGGAGAGCACAAAGGTGTTACTGCGGATTGATTGTACTCTGCTGGATGGTGCCCTGGCTGGCCTTCATAGCGTTTGAGTGTTGGAGCGTATGTGCTGAAAATAAATGGAATTTTTGTGCTGGGGATGTGTACATTTGGTGCTAAAATTTGATTGTGTCTTTATGACCTACTACGTGTGTGTATGTTTCTGAGTGGATGTGCAGGTACTTTCAAAATACTGCCTGGATCTGAAGCGGACCGATATGAAAACGAGCCTATGTGAAAAAGACGTGGATGTTATTGTTGTGTAAGTCTAAAAGGGATATGTGCGAGGTGTGTTTGGAGAGCTGTAGGTAGGACTCTCTGTCTGTGTGTGTTTACATGTCCATCTCCCTGCAGATTACATTTGGATGCTGTAGGAAAGCGGCCTTCCCCCTAGACACATTCATATTTTATAGGCTGAATAAATAAATCTGTCGGGATGCAGGTTGTGAGAAAATGAAAACCTGAGCAGAGGGGGAAAAATACGTTGTTATAGTTTATGTGAGAGAGAAATAGGCATTTTATTTTCTGTATACCTGTTCTGCATTAGAGGTCCACCGATACCGATAGCTAGGTTGGATCATACTAATGTCATAAAATATAAATTCATACATAAAATTGCCTGAATTTAAGTATGTAAACATATAATGTGCAGTATATTGAACTTTAGCAGTTCTATGCCTAGAAACAGTGCTAAGTGACAAACTCATACAACCAGCTAAAACTCAATATGTGGCCTTTGCATTTTTTTAAGTATACTTTTATACATAAATACCTTTAATTACAGTTTTATATAGTTATAATAAGCAAATCATCTTATTGAAAAATTTATGGTTTTTATCCAATTAATCAATCAATCGAAAAAAAAAAAAAAAAGAATCGTCTGATTGATCAATTATCAAAATTATCGTTAGTTGCAGCCCTAATATATACAGAATGTGTGTGTGTGTGTGTGTGTGTGTATACAAATATGTAATTTTCTTTTCATTTTGTACTGTTAATGAAAGACAGGATGTTCTGTCTGTAGAAATGAATCAGATTTAAACGGGTAACTCTGCCTCATTGGCATTACCAAATTTTATCAACAGACTGTGCCACTGTCTGGATTCAAACTTGCTTTTGCCAGACGAGAGGGTGATTTAGTTACGGTTGTGCCATTTGAGAGCCAGAAAATGAATAATTCTGCAAAAAAAAAGAAAATCTGAGGTGACAAATGCTGCAGCCTTGTTTAGTATCCTGTTTACAATCTCCTTTTGGTCCAGCTTTCAGAAGAGAAGATCATCTTGCAATTCTTTGGCAGGACCATGAAAATTTTTTTTCTTTATGCCTGATTCCAGTCAATTTTCTACATCCATCCAAAAATGATTCCACCAACCTTGTTTATTGAAAGTTTAATTATCTTGGTAATCGTTTTATATCCGTTGAATCTGTTGATGCGTGGGGTTGAATTTTTATGAGACAAACACTGGATGGATAATATGTCAAAAAAGCGAGACATTTCTTATAAAATTCTAATGTATTCATTATAAAGGCTTTCTATTAGAAAAACTATCAGCAAAAACTGATAGATGTGTGGATTTTTTTTTAAATCTGAGCTCACTAATATGTTTAAATATTTATGTAGAAAAGAAAAAATCTATTAAATATAAAAATATTTAACATTTAAACATTTTATAAATATTCCATATTCACAAAAGTAAGTACACCCCTCACATTTCAGCAACTATTTTAGTATATCTTCTCAAGAGACAATACTATAGAAATGAAAAGTGGATATACTTTAAAGTAGTCGATATGCAGTTTATATAGCAGTATAGATTTACTGTCATCTAAAAATAACTCAACATACAGTCATTACTGTCTAAATAACTGGCAAAAAAATGGGAGTACACCCTAAGTGAACATGTCAAAACTGTGTTCAAAGTGTCAACATTTTGGGTGAACACATTGTTATGTAGCACTTCCTTAATCCTCCTGGGCATGGATTTCACCAGAGCTGCATAGGTTGTTGCTGGGATTCTCTTCCACTCCTCCATAATGAAGTCAAAGAGCTGCTGGATGTTAGACACATGCCGCTTCTCCACCTTCCTTTTGAGAATGCCCCACAGGTGCTCAATAGGGTTCAGATATGGAGACATACTCTTCCACTCTATTGCATTCACTTTCAGATTCCTCAGCAAGGCAGTTGTCATCTTGGTGGTGTGTTTGGGGTCTTTATTATGTTGGAAAACTGCCGTTCAGCTCAGTTTCTGAAGGTGGGGGTGTCATGTTGTGCTTCAGAATGTCACAGTACATGTTGGAATCCATGTTTCCCTCAATGAACCACAGCTCCCCTGTACCAGCAGTACTCATGCAGCCCCAGACCATGATGCTACCACCACCATGCTTGACTGTAGGCAAATGTTAGAAGCTTCTGGTGCGAGCCATCCATGTGACTAAGCTAGCAATCCGTAATACAGCAAGAGTCATTACTTAGAATCCTGACCATGAGATTCTATGTGCACACACACACACACACACACACACACACACACACACACACACACACACACAGATATATACATATGCTTGTCATAAAATGCAATTTAATAGAAGTATCTGACAAGAGATCTATTTTTCAGACTGACAGTTCACATTGCATCCTGTTGTGTGCTGAAATATGAGGAGCGAAACGTTTTCTTTTTCTCAAAGCTGTCTCCTAGAGAAGAAGGTCAACACAAGAGTTTGGTTTCAGTAGGTAGAGAATATGAGGACGAGCGAAATAGGAAAAACAGACCAAGTGATAATGGAGCAGAGAAAAACGAGATGCAGAGATAAATAGAAGCCATCGAAAGGTCACATCTGCAGGGCTGCACTGAGATGCAGCCAAGTTCCAGTGTGCGCTTTTGTTATTCTCTGTGACTCACTAATGGAGGTGAACGAGTTTCTGAAACATTTTTTACATAAATAAAATGCATAACTCTTGTGATTATAAATAGAAATGGCTGCCCCTTCTTCAGCCTTCTTACACACAGTGAATCATCATAAACAGGCCCACGAGTGGAGAAATAACATAGTGAGTCAGCCGGCACAAAGAACAATTCGGTTTCCAGTCAATACATCCAGTCATCTCACTGTGGTTCCTATATAACTTTTCAACATCTTTAAGAAAGACCACAACTTTCTGGTTCTAGGACTGACAAGCGCAAAGCCACACTGCCTTTACTTAGCCTAAAGAGCAAACACAACAACTAAGACCACACCCCTTCCATCTTCTAAAGCTTACAGGCACTGAGACCACACCCCTTTCCATCTCCAAAAGCTGACAGACACCGAGACCATACCCCCTTCCATTTCCTAAAGCTGACAGGCACCAAGACCTTACCCACTTCCATCTGCTAAGGCTGACAGCAACTGCAAACACACTTCCTTGCATCTCCTGAGGCTGAGAAGGACTTAGACCATACCTTGTTCCATCTCTTAAGATTGGCAGGCACTGAGATCACAACTCATTCCATCTCCTAAAACTGACAGGCATTGCAACCACACCATCACTGAGCCTTCAAGTTTCCAAAAAGTTTTTTCAATTATGGTCCTTCATGATGTCATGAAGGGTGCAAGTCCTTGATGTTCAATTTCAGACTCGGGATCCGATTCTGGATCTAATATGCACGTCTGGATCTAATTGTTAGCCATGGTTAATGAAAGACTAAAAAGTTTTTGATCCTGTTTTACTTATAGTGATGTCACAGCTTGCAGACGATCTGTATGCAAAACCTTTAACTCCACCCACAACACACCTCCAGGAGCTCGGCTGTTTTCTGAGAGAAGCTGTAAAGCCGTATCCTACTCAATACTACTCTATAGGTACTCAGGATAACATAAAATAAAACTGTGTGTTATGTTCCCTTTAATGATTCAATGCAGTAAACTTTTTTTTTTCCTACATGCTTTTTCCCACACCTCATATGAACATTTGTCTCAGCGTTTGAGCTTGGAAAGGTAGAGCTGCAAACAGGGTCAAATTTGCATTTAATTAAATTTTAGTTTTAGCTGCGAGGGGTAAAATCCAAAGCGGGAAAGTTCCTCTGTAGAAGAGCCATGGCTTAGACGTTGAGGAAATTTTGCTGTACATCATCTGTATGCAGATGACGCAATGTGTGAGGGTACGGCAAGGTGCGGAATACGATGGTGCTATTTATCAATTTATTAATTTTATGCTATTTACCCAAAGACTTTCCCGTGGCGAGAAACCTACTGACTGTTAGAATGCGCTGAGACTAGATATACTGTATAGTAACAACATATAGTTTTTACTATAGAAATGAAGAAAAAATATATACATTTTTATAATATGTACATATGATTTGCCTCATAGATATTAATAACTCCTGCTGTTTTGGAAAATGAATCAATATCTTCTGACCAATCAGAATGAATTCAACAGTGTTTATTAAACAGCTTTACAACATGGCTTTTTGTCACTATTTTCCACTTCAAATGCTGGAAAACCCAGTTCAAAATAGATTTCATCCTCACCGATTCCTTTCTTAGCACTTAACAGCTTGTAGTGCTGATGATAAACTCTCCGACTCTTCGAGGGAAGTAATGAGTGGAGTCGTCATGGTAAGTGCTAGGTGTGAGAGATAGTTAGGGGGCAGGAAATGAGACGAAGGCTAAAGAGGTATGGAGGCTTCGAGACAGCCGAGCTGCTTAAATATCCCCCGCCTCGCTCAAAATCACTCATCGAAGATTAGCGGGTGGCAAAGCGCACTTCAGGCGTTGGATTAATGTGGAGTGGCTAAAAGATTCCCCCCAATGCCGCCGTTCAGCCCTATCAGTGCATAATCTAGAGGACGACGCAGTGTGATTCAGACATGAACACAGCATGTGTGTGTGTGTGCGCAATACACAAATCCTAGAGTTTCTCCGAACAAACAGACATCAAAAAAATCTATTTCAAGTATGCAGCATATGAGTTTGATCTGTACTGAGGTGAAGCAGCTGCAAGACACCTGACCTCCCTTTCCACCACCGAACATCCTGTTCTACATCTTTCTGTTCCCCTGCCATGAAAAGGCACGCCGTTTTTTATGCAGGAGCAACTTCCTAAATTGTGTTTGAAAGCAGCTTTTCATAGCCCGTGCTGGCTGCTTAACAAAGTTCTTTTTATGTGCTTGCTCACTCCCTCCTGTTTCACAGGATTAAAAAACAAGAGAAAAGAAAAAGAAATGCTACAGTTCGTCTCTTCACTTTAGTCTTACATAAAAGAGTGTGTAAGAATCGATGGAACAACTTTCTCATCCTCATACACACAGATATAGTCACAAAGTGTGGCTTTGCTCATAAAATGAGTGTGTAACAAAAGGGGTTTTTGCTGTATGTTTTAAGGCTATATAAAAGTTTGTGCCCCCCAGACCCAGTCCACTTGCTTTTAAGTAAAACAAAGAAAACGAATTTTGAGAAGGATATTATCACTCATCAGGGAAATCAATTATTTTATGGATAAATACAACAACTTACAGTATCCCAAAGTTTATAATATAAAGTGACTTGGAATTGTCAAAGATCAAATCACTGAAAATAGGGAAAGGAAATTCTATATAACCATGTTACATACTTATATACAGTGGTCCCCAGTCCCCCGTTATGTTCTATGCGACCTCTGAGAATCCGCAAATTCTGTACACACCCCCCCAGCCCCTATGGTAACTTAGTGAAGTCATCTAGACATTATGTTACTTTAATACAATAATGTGAAAACAAAAATTATGAAATTTGTTATAGAAAACATTTTAAAATCTTAACGTCCCTGAACATTCGGAACATTCATGCGAATTTTAAGATAATCCGCATTTTACGTACCGCGAATTATCGGGGGTGGACTGTATAGCTCTAATCTAATAGAAAAAGAAACACTGGAACAAGCATAGATAGAAAAAGAAAGACTGAATGTGTGTGAAAATGGAAAACAATTGTGTAGAACGCTATTAAAAGTTTTATTCAAAATTAGCAAAAGACTACAAACATGAAAGTGGAGTTAGAGCCATGTCGCACGTTATGTGCTAATCGTCATCTTTATAGAGCAATATGAACCCTGAGCAGTCCCAAACGCTCCAGATGAGTGTTTTCTGCACATCTGTTTCAGTCGTGACACTTGCATGATGCAACAAACTGAAATCAGGTTGGTCAAACGAATCCAGATCACAAACGCAACTTGTAGCAATATACATGAAATATGACAGTTTGGCCCTATTTTCAGTCTTAAAGTCAGGATCTAAACAGACTTCAGATCCACAGCTGGTTTACAGACACTTTCCTCCGGCTGGAATGTTGCATCTGTTTAGAACCTGTTTAAACCCCCGTTATGTAGCTCATAGCCACTGTGGCTAAATGAAATCACCCATACACACCAAAACATACCTTGAAGGAGCTGTGCTACTACAGAAATGCAGATTCTCTCATTGAGATCAAAAAACTGTTTCCTGGGACCCGACTTAATCCACCTCTTAATACCACCACTATCAAGTCGCAATTATTGAAACCATCATTACTATACAAAAATGCATTATAACAACACGTAGCATTACAGAGAGAATAACATTACACATATTGAGGGTGAAAAACATTTTACTAAAGCAAGGAACCCAGTTAAGAAAACTCCAAACCTCTACACTACTACCGCAACTGTGCACCTACATCATCTGGAGCAGTTCAGAATCAATATTTGTCCAATAACATGACAAAAACAAAAAAATCTAAATAAAATACAACCTACTTATCAGAGATGCAGATAATTTGCACCGCTCCTCAGAGGCTGTAATCCAGTGGTACCGCTTGTATTCACTTGTCTGGAAGTGAAGAACAAACCCTTTCCTGGGCTAAGACAAGCTAGCTAGCTTCAGGGTTTGCCAACCTCCTCACCATGTCTAGCTTTTTTGGAAAATGTATTTTTAAGTATGTTCGAGACAGAATCAATTTCTCTTCCTCCGTAGGCATACAAAAGTCTATCTCAGATGTATTAATGTGTGCAGTATACTACAGACGTGTTTTGCCAGTCGAACTTGGCTGTAACAGTTTCCCTCTGGGCAACCAATCAGAAGACGAAAAAATACTGACGCTATTCTGGCCAGCTAGCTGCCCTGTGAGGAATCTGATTGGTTAAAGAAACAGAGCTTATTCTTAAGAAGACTATGGTAAAAATGCCAGCAGTACTGACTTTGAAGGCCCTGGGCAGATATGACATGGCAGCACATAGAGGCTGAAATCTGATTGAACAAAAAAATCTAACATCCACATACACGTACCGGAAGCAGTGCAGCTACTGAAATGAAGAGAATAATTTGTTGAAAATAAATTTAATAAATTTCATAGAACAAATATTAGAATTTCAGTTGTAAATATAGGTCAGTGCTTTTGATAGAGTTTAGGCCAGCAGAGAAGGTTTTGCTGGCCCTGACTGCCCGACACATACACATTGGCAAGAGTTTGCGGACACCTGGTCATGTTATGTGCTTTTCGAGCATCACTTTCTGCATTTTGTCCCAATTTGCTCTTACATTTCCCACAGTCAGCGTTCCAATTCATCCCAAAGGAGTTCCATAGGGTCGAGGTCAAAGCTCTATAGCAGGAGCTCTTCTACTCCAACCCATGCAGAGCAAACCTTTATGGAGTTATTTATAAATACATGCAAATATATTATTATGGAAGGTCATCCAACAAGCATACACTCACTTAGTGTGTTTAGTTTCAGAGTTCTGGAGTTAATACTTTAATTGCTTCATTAGTTTTTATTTTCCGAAGAGGATGACTAGTAAAACGATACCACTGGCGCACACATTCATTTCACGGTATCTAATTTTAAATCTTCGTTCTTTCAAATATGAATCCAGAGGTCCTGCTGGAAACTAAACCTGCTCTCATCTCAACAATATGAACATAAAACAGCTGCATATACACGCCGAGTTGTAAAGAATTCCATAAAATCTCTAAAGCCGAACATGTGCCCTGCAGACTTTAGCTCTTACAAACACCCACACACACATGGAGAAAAAAAAAAACGAAACCAACACAAGAACCCAGTGTCTCAAAACAATTACAAAACAATGCAGATGCACTGTTAACAATAAAGTTCTTATTATTTTGTCAGTGTTGCTGAGCCTCAGAGTGTTTTTACACTAATGCATGACTCTGGGCTTGTGTGCAATTTTGCACGACACAAATGAATCAATGCCATTTTAATTCAAAAAATCTTTGGTCCAAAATACTTGCTTTGATATACACACACACACAGCATGTCTTTGTTACTCATTATGTGTAGTGGTCTTAAAAAACTGAGAAAACAAACGTGGAAAATCCTTCAGAGTTCTTACAGTTTTGTCTCTCCTGTTCAGCCTCACGGTGTTCTTACTAGGGATATACGATATACTGGGGATACGATACTTTAACGATACATTTAAAAACACCCATGCGATGTGATATGGTTCACATACGTTAAATAATAAAGTATAGAAGAACTTTTTTAAACTGACGCATCACATCGGTAACATTTATGCCGATGCGCTGATGCGAATTGGTATTTCATACCATCTCTATTTCTTAGACATTTACATTAGCGGCATTTAGCAGACGCCCTTATCCAGAGCGACGTACAAAAGTGCTTTAAATCTCTAGTAATGAATAAATCTACACTGGTACGCCAGATTACAAACTTAATATAAATATAACCCTAGAATTCTACAAACTTGGAAAGTGCTAATTTAAGAGTTAGATCGAATGCATGACTCTGGGCTTGTGCACAATTTTGCACAACGTGGACCATTGCGAGTTTTAATTCATGTATTACTCAGTTCATTACTAGTGAAGCATTCAGTCCAAGTTGCTTGGCTTTATAAACACACACACACACACACACACACACACACTTATTTGAATGTCTTCTTTACTCCTTATGTGTAGTGGTCTGAGAAAACTAAACACACAGAAGCCAAATCCATGGAAAACCATCAGAGCAAGTATTTGAGTGCAAACGCTTTCAAGTATGTTTCTTTATGCAAATGGAAACGTATTATCTACAAGAACAGTTTTATCTACCAATGAAATTGAAAAATATATCAATCAAATACTAATTAAAACCCCAGAGTATTTCATTAATTATGTATTTTTTAACATACTGTAGATTCTTTGAATATCTTGGGTACTTGTGCTAATGAAGAAACCTCTATGAAAGCTGACATACATTATATCTTGTTGAAAATACAGTCCCTGATTTCTTGTAAGGCTTTTCTAGTTATGCAGAAATGATATATTTACAATGACAGATAACAATCTAGATATGGAACAGTATTTCCCCCTCTCTCTCTCTTTCTTTTTCTCTCTCTCTCTCAGACACACAGACATGGTAAAGTGAACCAGCCTTGGCAACTTGTGAAGGCATTTCTGTAGAGTCACAGGAGCCTCCTGGGAGACATGGTAAATTCTAGCCATAAACAAACACACGAACCGACACACACACAAACACAGAACAAAAAGATAGACACAATGGGCTCTAAAACACAGTGAGCATTTAAGGGCCAGTTAAACCCTCTCAGGACACAAGCACTTTACTCACCCAATCCTGCTCCCTTTACATGCTTTATAATCGCTTATAACACAGTGCTGTTTTATTCTCCAATCTGATTCCTCAGAAGGTGTTGATTCTATTTACAATTACATTGACATTGACAACAATGGGGCAGGATTTCTTGGGTTTAGTGGACAGGAGTCTGAGAAGGTTCATGGTTCAGGAAAGAGAGGAGAGGTAAGTGGCTGTGAAAGATTCCAATAGTGGAGAGGAAAAGAAGTGAGGGTCAGAAAGAAATGAAAGAGTGCAGGAAGCTATAGAGGAAGGGTGAGATCAAGTGAAAATTACAACATGTAGACGAGAGATGATGGAAGTAGGGTGGCAAAATTTCAGGAATTTTCAAGACTGGAAACTTGCCATGGGAATTAACAGGAATTAATTGGAATGAACAGGAATTTACTGAATTGCAGGTTATCTTATAACGGGGAACTTAAATAGTTAACAAAAAATTATGCAATTTAAATTTAAAGCACACTTTAATTTCTTGAATCATCCACACAAAACAAAACAAAAAGTCTATCTTGGCGAGTTTTTACGCAAATTACATACATATTACATACATTTATGTTTAAAACTTCCTTGTGCTGTGTGTAAGGTATTGTGCAATAAAATTATACTAACAATTAAATAAAAGTCAAAAATTTTCTTTTTTAAATCTGTATTAGTTTGCATGCGTCAGCTTATGACCAAACTAAATGTTTATATTTATGTTTGTATATAATACAGTTTATATTCATTGTCCCAAATTTGAAATGAATACCCATAAATTCACGTAAATTTCCATAATTTTCCATCTCAGAATTTTCCATCCAGATGGGATGGATAGTGTACTTTATCGTCCCCTTGTCATTCACCAGGACATTAACAAATCAATGCCATCCGTGAGTTCACATACGATAAAGAGTTCAAATCAGCCTTTTTTGCGAAAAACTACAAAAGCAGTTTTCTGGCAATCGAAATTCTTCAGGTCTGAAGCTTCGTCATTCTTCAGGTCACATCTTAAGATGTGTTTTTTTTTTTTTTGATAAATTACTCATTATTCTGAAAAATAAGTGACAGTTTTTCCTGAATTTACTTATTAACAAATATGTTTTGTTATGCTCTGTTATTAAAAAATAATCACATGGTTACAACATAGCAACTCCTCACTTCCTGTTTTTGGTACAGTTTTTATAACTGTTAAAAGGGAAGTAGTGATTTAGTTCTTATAGTTTGTGTATCAATGATCACTAGGCTGTAATGTCAAATTCCAGCAATAAATATATGTTTGGGATAAATAAATAAATAAATAAATAAATAAATAAATAAATAAATAAATAAATAAAATAAAAAATATATATATTTATATATTTATTTATATGGCAAGGCTCTTAACTCTATCCAACTTTAATGATCCTTAATTGTAGATACACAAAAGAGCACAATTTCACACTGTATCCTTGTATAAAGGTCACCGAAGGCTAACGAGCAGAAGTATGTAAATCCTTTAATCAAAAATATACAAATCAAGACCTTCAGAAATAATCAGATCGTAAACACAAACTCTAACACACACTGTCTATTTACACAGCACTGAGAAAATGTCCAGCGGTGCATACACATTTCTTACACATTATTTTAGCATTTTTGTTTGAACGACCTCAGTTTGTAAGCCAAGGAAAAGGTGCGAACGAATCGGGAAAATGTTTTCGTTTTCAATATTAAATATTATTATATAGTAAATTGAAAAAATGTCAGTGAAAAATATGTTCTAATTAATTGGAGCCAGTCTTTGAAAGACCTGGAAAGATCCAAAGTAAACTGTAAACTGAAAGGATGGAATGTGTGGGTTTTTCCGTGTTCGGTTTGTAGTTGCCTCCTGATCAAGAAGTCTGCGAGAATCTTCTCTTCGTGAGATGGTTGAATGTGGTACGACAGGAAAAATGGGTAAATTATTTAATAGTCTCCATGCCATGTACAGAACAGAACTTAAAAAAAATAATAATCTCCAGAGTCTACTCATCGATCTAACTGAACTCATAGAAGGTAATGTTGATATATGGGACATCGCAAACCCAAACATACTCACGCTACCGAAAACAAAGCAGTGCTATATCTGTAAAAAGCTCAAATCAGTCTATAAAAGCCTAATTGTGGTCTCAGGTGTACTGTTCCAGGACCGCATAGGCAGATTGTGCCTAAAAAGACAAAAATAGAGGCTTTTGGTGGTTGAAATTATAATATTCACTGCCCTAATTGCTATGCACTGACCATATTTAAATCCCTTTTGGACTAAATGGAGTTAAGGAGGAATTGCAGGATGGATAGAGTTCAAACTCTATGTAAGATTGTTGCTTGGTTGAACAAAAAAGATATGGGAAAAGTAAGAACATATGGAGTTTCCATCAATAAGAATTGAGAATTCAATAGCTCTCAATTAAAGTTAAAATCTATATATGTCTATATATGACATATATTCTGTATCATCACCGATTTCATAGTATCAGTGGTATGAAGAGAAGATAATTGGCGCTATCCACTAACACTGGATCGATTACGATAAACGGATATACGGACAAAAGTTTGTGGACGCCTCACCATAAGATTCGGATGTGCTTTTTGAACATCCCATTTCATATTTAGTCTCCATTTGCTGTTATAGTAACCTCCACTCGAATGTGTTTGTGGAGAATTTAGCTCATTCAGCCATCAATGCATCAGAAAAGTCATGTACAGATGTACGGTGAGGTGGCAGGTGACAAAGTTGTTTGGGGGAAAACCACATAGGGCCTGGAAAAGTCAGGTGTCCTGATGCTTTGCACATTGCTGTCTGGTTGAATACCAATAATGTTCACTTTGACTTTTATTTTTATATAAATAGAAGTTGTA
This sequence comes from Silurus meridionalis, assembly GCF_014805685.1. Taxonomy (NCBI): domain Eukaryota; kingdom Metazoa; phylum Chordata; class Actinopteri; order Siluriformes; family Siluridae; genus Silurus; species Silurus meridionalis. The sequence continues at coordinate 15,013,934 of NC_060903.1, forward strand.
CTATAGTCAGCATACATGCATGTGCTTGTATGAATTTTGATGGATCAAATTTAAAACACTGATGCTGGCCTCTAAAGCCCAAAATGGACCAACACCCTTTTACCTTGAAGCTGTTATCATTCCTCGCATTGCAAATCATTTCCATGGAGTGAATGATTCATTGAAATCAAACAAGTACGTCAAGGTGTTTAAAACTTTTGACTGGTAGGACACGTAAAAAATAAATCTGCCGCAGACAAGACAATATAATAAAAGCCATTCAGATCACACATATAACAGTAGCATATAATTTGTAATAGTAAAAAAGAAAGAAAAAAAATATATAACAAATGTATAAGTAATGCACCTGTGCAAAGGGACCTGGGAGGGTGTACTTTTAATTTCATGCAAAGATTTTGAGACAGTCCTCTGACAAGCAAATAAAAGTAAAACTAGAGGAAAATAGCAGAAATAACCTCCAAGAAAAAAAAAGAGAGAAAAAACCTACCTCATAGACACTGGTGTTTTTTTGTTTTTTTTTTAAACAAATAGAGCATCTGTTCTTGCTGTAGGACCTCAAAGAGGGAAAATATCACACATTTTCATTTGCCATATACAATTATCAGGGTGCGAGAGGGAAAAAGTACCTGATGTGTTTCTGATAAACAGCAAACGTACATTGCCATGATGTCAAGATACTTTACAGAATTACAAATGTTAAATGAACAATAAATAAACAACGAATGTATTCGAAACTATTGAACACGAATGCAAGTTATACAGGATGACACAAAAGTAAGTACACCCCTCACATTTCAGTAACCATTTTGGTATTTTTACTATATCTCCTCAACAGACAATATTATAGAAATGAAACTTGGATATATTTTGGAGTAGTCAATGAGCAGCTTGTACAGCAGTATAGCACAAGTCGGTTTGCATGACCCTCTTCCCAGAAGGAAGCCTTTTTTCTAAAGCTGTCTCACAAGAAAGCCTGCAAACAGTTTGCTGAAGATGACCTGTCCAAGAGCATGAATTACTGGAACCATGTCCTGTGGTCTGATGAGACTAAAATATACTTGTTTGGCTCAGATGGTGTCCAGCATGTGTGGCGACACCCTGGTGAAAAGTACTAAGAAGCTGTCTTGCCTACAGTCAAGCATGGTGGTGGTAGCATTATGATTTGGGGTTACATGGATGCTACTGATACTGGGGAGCTGTGGTTTATTGAGAGAAACATAGATTCCAACATGTACTGTGACCTTCTGAAGCAGAACATGATGCCCTCCTTTGAAAAACTGGGCAAGGGTTTTACACATAAAAACCACCCCAAACGCAACGCCAAGATGACAACTGCATTGCTGAGGAAGCTGAAGGTGAAGGTAATGGAGTGCCCAAGTATGTTTTCAGACCTGAACCCTATTGAGCACCTCTGGGGCATCGTCAATGGAAGATGGAGAAGCTCAGTGATGTGGAAGTCGATGTGTTAGTACCACTCGATGGGGAGAGGTAGCTTAACACTGTCACTGACGTTTCATCTAGAACAGTTAATACAATAGGATTATGCCATATTGGTACCGATGCATCATCTGGAGCAGTTTAAAGGGTCACGAAGTACTCAAATGTTGACACAAACAAAACAAAACCTTACCCTGACCAAACAGTGATTGAAAACAGCGCAAAGCTTTTCATTCGCTGTGCCACTGCTGTCTTAATAAAACACATGTGCTGAATATTTACACTGGGGCTCTGCTTTGCCAATTGGCAGTTACATCTGGAGACAAACATACAAACACACACACACACACGCAAACATGCATGCACAGGAATGATGGAGAGCAGCCAAGGAATCCATCAGGTCCCCAAAACAGGTGAGAGGGATTTGGTTAATTATTAAAATGACTTAAAAAATAAAGTTTTGTACAACGTGAATTCATGTAAATATGTGACCAAAATCCTAACCTAATATTTGACTGCCTCAGCCAGGTCACATTTAATTTGCATAAGCTTACTACTAGTGAAAAAAAGTCTTTTTTTGTTTTTCACCTTAACCAACTGCATACTAAAACGAGGGTGTGTGGGTTTTTTCTTTAACTCGATTTGCATACGGGTTCATTCTGAGCGTTACAGGCGTGTTGTTTTCGATCATTTCTTGTTTCATGGTGCTTTAAAGGCCTAAAGCTACTGTATTAGAAAACGCTTCGAAAGATCAAGTGCTTTGGTAAAGTCCTGATGGTGTTTTCGATTTTCATTTCTGCCACGATTTATCCTAGTTGAATTTTTAAACAAAACCTGCCTTTCTAACAGGGGTGGGTAGACTTTTAATATCTACTGTGTATGCAATAAGCGACAGGAACAGGTGTGAGTCCAAACAAGATAATTATCTTAGCTTAGCGCTTAATTACTCAGAATAGCTGTTAGCTCAGTTTGTCATTTTCATCGCTTAAATGCCATCGTTTTTGGAGCTACAGACACCGGGAGACATCGTAATAGAAAACCAGAGAAAGTACCATTAAGAGATACACTATATAGAGTGTTCCGGCCATATGTGCTTCTTCCCCAAAATGTTACCACAGAGTTGGAGACACACAGTTGTATATGATGTCTTTGGGTGTAGCACCTGTATTGTATCTCAGTTTCAGGGTGTTACTGACCTTCTTATAGCCGAGGCCATCTTTGTGGAGAGCAACAATTCTAATTATCAAATACTCAGTGAGTTCTTTGTATTCCGTAGTCAGTACGAGAGAATTGTACGTAAAGAACCACATTTTTACTGCTGTAATACAAGATACATTCATTTGTATTGTTCTGTCAAGCAGACAAAATCATTAACATGATAAATCGGACATGTGGCTTTGCATGGTTAGGCCTCATTTGTTGCCAGTTATTTTGACAATAATGGCTGTATGGTAAGTTATTTTTAGAGGCAGTAAATATGTACTGGTATACAAGCTACACATTGACACAATGATATACTAAAATGGTTACTGAATTGTGACTCACTCTTGTGATATACAGATTTTATATATATACATACACTACCACTTTATCTTTATCAAAATTTTTTTTCTTACATTATTTTAGATTTATTGTTCCTTTTATATGCACAATTTTCTGAGCAGCCGATCAGGTTCACATTTCTGTATTTGTATTCTGTATATACGAAAGTCCTAACTGGCCATGCATTTTAAAATTTCTGTTTTTTTCTCATGATCACAACTTCATCTTCTCGTGATCTCAACTTAACGAGTTGTTTTCTCACCATACCGAAAGTTGTTTTCTCATGATCTCAACGTTAAAGCTCGTTTTCACACGACATAATTGTTTCCTATGTGTAAGACGTCAATCACTGATAGAACACAGAGCCACTGGTTCAAAGTAAAAGCGAATGCGATTCTGAGATGATGCTGCCTCTAGAACATGCTTTCATCGACAAAAGTCGCGATCGCGAAGGAAACAACGTCGAGATCCCAAGAATATTAATTTGTGATAACGAGAAAACGACTTTTGTTATGTTGTAATCACAACAAAACAGGAAAGGAAGTATGTATTTATTAGGACTTCTGTATGTATATACTGTAACTGTTTGTGAAAAATAAAATCTCGAATATTAAAAAAACGATAAGGTGTCCACGAAAACCGTTGGTCAGATATTTTAAACAGATAAGTAGACGCAAACACAGATCCTAATTCATATGGAGAAAAAAAAAAAAAAAAACATTGCTCATGTATACAAAGACCTCTTATACAAACGTGTGTCTCCAACTTTGTGGTAAGCGTCTGAAGAAGAAACACATATGGTTGGAAAAGTCAGTTGTCCCAATACTTGTATCCGTATAGTGTATTTGTTCATATATTATACTATATTTGTTCATATATATACTTTTATGATGCGAGAATAGAATGGAACATTCTTCAAAGAAATCTGTCGGGGTGAACGAGGTGAACTAGAAGGAATATGACAGCTCATTCAATGGAAATTGGTAGCCTGAATGCAGAGCAAAAAACAACATGGCCTAATACTGTAATTACTGCTTTAGAGCTTCAGGTACAGCACACACACACACATACACAACCCTATAAAAGCTCTCTTTGTGTAGACTGTGTGAAGGAAAAACCCAGGTGAAGAACACAAGCCTCCCACAGAAATCATGAAAGACAAGCAAGAGCGCCAAAAAGCATCGAAACAACTAAGCATTCACAAATTCATATTATTTCCTTCTCTTGCTCAATAGATAACGTGAGCTGATCTTCAAGAAAAAAAAGAATATGAAAGAGAAGAAAAAGAATCCAAGAGCATATTAGTGAAATATGACTGTTGATTTCTGTTACAGAAGAACAAGGCCACAGATCGCCTCCATTTCTATCCACGATAAGCCTGGCATAATTACGTGACATTATCCTTCATCTTTTGAACACTGTGTTCGGAAAGGAACGCATATTTCATCTTTCCCCATGGCGACCCACGTGAAGAAACATGCATTCATCGCTATTTTTTGGAAGAAGGGAAAAAATTAGTCTGTGAACCACATTTCATATTTGGATAAGCTAGCTAGATTATTTTAGTACACGTGTTTGGAATTGTTCTTGTAGTTTCTGCAATAGATGCTGTTAAGGAAATTATTAAATTGTATTTATATACATTTATTTTATATACACACATCTATATAAATATTTATATTAGGGCTGTCAAAATTAACGTTAACGCGTGACGCAAATTCATTCTAATAGTCATTTTATTAATGCTTTGCGCATTTCTGTTTGACCTTTTTTTTTATATAAAGAAACAAATACATAAAAGGCAAAATAAAAACCTTTGATGCAACACACAATTGTTTACGACGTCCTTTCTTTGCTTAAATATAAAAAAAAAATTTATAAACTCGACCGAAAAATTCGTAATCACTAAACATTTGTTTTACTGATGCGCAAATCGAGCACCATGCCGGCAATTGAGGCACACATCCGGCAATTAAATCCATCCGTGTGGAAACATAGCAAAACTTTAGATTTGTGTCCTGATGATTTACATAATTTAAAACACCATAATTACTTTAAAACAATTTAAATAAAAGTTTTTGTTCATGGCTAGTGCAGCAAGATGTTACAGGCAAAGACACCTCACATGATAATTTTTTATTTATTTTTTTTTACTTTAGATTAGCTAGCTAGCTAGCTAGTGTTAAAAATAAAAGGTAGCTCAATGCATTCAGTAATTTCATTACAAATGTATAACAAGTATGTAGTTGTTTAGGAATAATACAATTTGATTGTCGTGTGATTTGAAATTTGGGGACAAATAGTCAAGAGCATCACACTGAAAATATAATATATGAACTGAATAAAGAAAAAAAACAACCCAGAAATCAGCAAGTAGCAGGATCCAGAATTTCAGAGTAAAACATTACTGTTCACATATCAGCAGTCAACTCACAAAACATGGGCCAAGCACTAATGACTATAACACTATATGGTGGTAAGTAAATTATATTATAATTATAATAATCCACCCTGATTGAAGAAATCCTAATAATTTCTAAAAAATAATGGAGATTCTGTATATATATTCCAAGTCATCTCCCAATCCAAAATAACATATAGAAATGTACTCAAAATGAAGAGATGACTGAAAGACAGAACAGAGAGAAGGGCAGGCAAGGGAGGGGAAAACATTAAGAAAAGAATGAAGGAGGAGGACTGCCAGTTCGGTGGCTGCTTAACGCTGCATTAGCCTGCAGGTCAGAGCAACCTTGTCCCCCCCATTCCGGAGCTAAGTTGGCGTAACTAATCAAATTGGTCATGATCGGTCACATTCATCATCCGCTCTGTGATACCGCACGCATGACCTGTGCTTAAAGTTCCTACCCGAAAGCGCTACATGCGAGAATCTGAAGCAGTAAAAAAAAGCACTTTTATTTTTTAATCAAGCTACCAACTCGACGACTTCAACTCGACGACTTCACAGGCACAATGCGGACAAGTTCCAACAAAAAAGGTGCAAGATTTGAATGAGGGGGAAAAAAAATAAAAAATAAACCCACAAGAATCGCCTGCTTGATCAATTCCTGATGCTAGGGCTGTTGAGTGAGCTGTGTGTGTGCCCAGCATGTGCCAAGTCAGTGTGACCCTTGGCGATGGCTTGCGCCAGCAAAAACACGGAATTAAACGGCCTGTACAAATAAACAACTCGGAGAGGTTTTGTCCTGCTACATATATTCCAAAGTTGATCACTTAATATCGTGCAGTAAATACATTTCAAAGCTCCGTGACTTGAAAGAGATTAGATTACAAATGGTAAACGATTGGATCAGATGACTGCTTGGCCCACTGCTACGGCTGTCAGGTTTTTTTCCGTTTTCGAATCTATTAGTCTAGATCAGACCGGATTCTCATTGTACTATTTTACATGCAAAATGGGAGGTGGTAGCTCAGTGGTTAAGTGAGTTACTGATCGGAAGGTTAAGAAAGACCCTTAACCCTCTGGGCTCCAGGGGCCCTGTAACATGGCTAACCCTGCACTCTGACCCCAGCTTTCTAACATCACTGGGATATGCAAAGAAAGAATTTCAATGTGTTGCAAAATACACATGCCAAGTATAAAGCACCTTTCTTCTTAAAAAAAAAAAAAGAAAGAAAGAAAGAAACAGCTTAGAAGATAGCAGCAACTAAACAATCCTGTACAGTGCAACACAACTGACTTGTAGACGAAGTACACAAACTATTCACTTGATTTAAAGTAGACAAACACAAGGTAATATATTACTTCAGTAAAAGTAAAAATGCTCCCTTTAAACTTTCACTTGATCAGTATTTGTACAAGTATTCGTTTAGTCTAATTTAACTACACACGGAGCGTTGTGTTTCCCCATCGGCCATTACTACTGACGTACACACCGCTAGATATCTATTAAAATGATCATGAACCCAAAATCATGCAAATAAGGTCACGGGTGTTGTGGCGAGTTCGAGTTAGGAGTATCTTCCATCATTTATTCCTCTCAAAATGTTCTGCTTGCTGTTGAACTGATGCTGAACTGTATGTTGGTGATAAGTAGATACCACCAAGCGTCAATCAAAACAAGTTCAAAACAGACCCTGATTGGTGGCTCGCTGCGTGTTTGAGCAATGTGTGTTAAGATTTTATTGCCTCATAAATAAAAAGGAACGACTGATTTAGCAAAATTTAACGTTTGAATTTGTAATGTAGTGAAGTTAAAGTCTCTTCAAATAAAAATACTTCAGTAAAGTACAGATTTGCAAAAAAGCTACTTAAGTACAGTAACAATATCTTCACTGGATCAACTTGTATTCCTCATTAATCAGTGCTTTAGCTTCAGGGTTGCTCCTTTAAAATATAATCAAATAACAATATAATATCGATCTCATGACGAACTAGAAATGATAACAATACACTTGTGACAACACTTGCGATATTAGACTAATTAGTCTGAGAGATATTCTAGTCAGAGTTATCGTCCATTTATTATTAATGGAAGACGCTGCCCGTGTATTTGTGTCGCGTCCCTACGTCTCGCTCCGCTTCGTTCTACTCGTCTGGCTTCCACAGTGGTGTTATTTGGCCTCTTGAAATCAAGGTGCACGCATGATGCATCGCAAAACACACGCCTCTAATTACAATTTGATCCCATGCCATTTTGGCTCGGATATAATCAGCGCTGTGCAAATTACATTATTTATATGCAAATGGTGAACTTCCTCATGCCAATCAGGGGACAATCTGTCGTAAACATGAGAGTGGCTTTCAAAAAATCTTCCAACCAATATTTTTACCTCAATTCCTGTCTGAATGTAAGTTTTTTTGAAGAGTCGCCAAGCAGTCGAACAAAATGGGATAGCTTCTATAAAGGTCCGAGAGTTTTATTCCACTAGACGCAATCTTATCATTTGGATATAAATATATATAAAAAAAATATTTATATAAATATAAATTAATTACTTAATTATTTTTTTAAAACTGGGACACACACACTCTCACTCTTTCTGCTTTACACATACACCTACACACAAGCTCATATACATACTAACCGAAGAGCTTAATTGTGTTATGGCCTCTGGCCATTTTGCATCATGCCACTGATTTTCCACGCAGCAAAAAACACACAAGCAACCACAAGCAAGGCCATTTAAAAAGCTGTTTTATGGCAAATGCTTTGCATAGTTTGAAGAGGCAAAACAGACCTCAAATTGTCACCCGTGGCTATTTCTTTAGACGTGACCCTTAAGACTACACTATGGAGGAGTACACTTTTATATTATACAGGACCATCTGCCAAATTCTCCCTTCAACACCTCAATCACGATATGATAACCTTGTCTAAAAATAACACTGGTTCATGGGATTACAGTATTGAGTAGTGTGCATTGTGTCAATTCAAGAACATATACACACACACACACACACACACACACACACACACACATACTGTATGTCAGTAGTGAAATGTAAAAATATACTTTTAAAGTATATCAAAACAACAATATTTTAAAGAGAAAGCTATTTTTATGCTTTAGATTAAAATAAAGCACACAGAGTAACCAACAACAGATGCAATTTTGTTTACTTCTGGCCAGTGAGTCCGTGTTTTTATATAAATTTAAAAGCAATCATGTATGATTAAAAATATGCTGCAGCAGAGGTAGCCTTGTAACGAGTTTACGCCGGCGAAGCACCGAGCTGAAGGGTTATATTAAAAGCTTTTCTAATTTGAATCTGTTTTAAAACAAGTTAACCTCAAGTGAACTGTCCACCGTAAAACCCTTTTTGGAGAACGATTTCGTTTGTAATCTCACGTTACATACTGAATTAAAATTGACGTCAGCCAGGGCACCAGATAAAAGGGAGTTTAAGAGGAAACAGAGCGACACCATGAAAGGAAGAAGGACAGATGGATGCTATGATATCACTGCAAGGGACTCAACAATAGTTGTACATTTGCATTTATTTATCTGGCACAGGCTTTTATGCAAAGCAGCTATAGCGAGATGAGCCAAGCCTGGCACAGAGCTAGGATTAAAAGAGACTGATGCAAGTTTCTGCCAATTAATCAGAAAGAAATGCAACATGCCGCTGTTATACGGGGGGGAAAAAACAGAGGTTCTGATAAACACAACTGTTGGAGTAAGCGATAGAACTCCGAAGAGCACTCATACGCACATGCACTCAGCAGCAGAGAGAGAGAGATCTGAGTGCTTTTTTTCCCCAAGGCAACTCGTATTCACTTTGAGAAAGGATGAAATGGAAAACAACAGGTTACACAAGTAGAAATAGGAAAGGCCTGTATCGGATATGTCACTTTATATGATCTAAGCTAAATCAGTGATTCTCAATGTGTGGTCCGTGAACCTAGCTCCGGAATTTTCTTTTTCAGTTACAACAGTTCCAGTGGAAAATCATTATGGCTACATCTACATTAATCCGGATAAATTTGGGAACGGCTTTCGTCTAAAAGCGAGCCGCATCCACACTATATAATTAGTTGTTTCCTAAAAGGTGCTCAAAACGTCTATAAAAACGGAATGAACGGAAGGCCAAAAAAAACGAAGAGAAAAATATGCATTTTTAAAAGAAAACGTATCAGTGTGGACATGGCCTAAGAGTGAATTCTTATAGTTATTTGAATATTGTTTGGATTAATCGAAATCGAAGTTTGTAATCAGATACCTTGCTGTCACAATGTCTATGATCATTACTCATTAAATACAACTATGCTCCTTTTGAAAAAGAAAAACACACTATACGAGCACAACTTTGTTGACACCTGAACATTGAAAATCCTATTCGATATTTATGTTTTACTAGATTTTACTAGGGTATGTTTATGGAGATTTGTGCTCATTCAGCCACAAGGGTGTTAGTAAAGTCAGAGACTGTTGTAGGTGAGGAGGCCTGGAGTGCATTTGGCGTTCGAATTCATTAAAAAAATCTTCAGTAGGGTTGAGGTTAGAGCTCTGATGCAGGCCACTCTCCCAATCCAAACCTAAACCATATCTGGATTTGTTCACAGGGGCATTGCCATGCTAAAACAGGTTTGGCTCTCCTAGTTTAAGTGAAGGAAAATAAAATTTTACCACATACACAGACATTCTATACAATTGTATGCATCCAACTTGGTAACAGGTTGGAAAAATACCACTGGAAAAGTCAAGAGTCCCAATTCATCTGTCCTTACAGTATATTTCAAGACAAAAAAAGTTTATTTAGTAAAACTTTACAATTTGAGCATATGAAGGGTTTCCCCAGGCTACCACACGTACATCTCTAAACATCACAGTCCAAAATAATGCACAGAAGGAAACAATGGCACCAGCTTGAGAAATAGCACTCAAAGTAGCAGCAGCACTTAAAGTAACATAAAGTCTCTAACAAGGCCAAAGTGCCAACATCCTGAAACTGATAGCAGCCATTGTCCTACAATCACAATCCACTTAGCAAAAAATAAAAGATTACGTGAATTAAGTATTGCACTTAACTCTTAAAAACTGTTTCCAGTGTGTTTGATGGAGGAAAAGCACATCACAGGATCTAAAGCCTGGACCATGAATATTAGTTTGAACGCCTAGTGTCGTTTTAAAGTCATGTCTTTAACGGATGCACGACGAAAAGGAATCTATTTTGCTGTTTTCTTTCTTTCAATCATGACTTGCAATGTTATGGGAGTGCATCGAATCCATTAGACACGCCAGGCTGCGATGGGCAAATAAACCCTCCAGAGAAAACATTTATTGCTTTTTTTTTTACATATCCTGTTGTTATTGTTACCAGTCACACACACACACACACACACACACACACACACACACACACACACACACACACACAGCAGATGAGCACCTGTAGAGAATTTGATGAATCAAGAATTCACACGATCCCTGAAATGTAAATCGTTCGTCAAAATATCATTCATTTTTAACCATCAATATCAAAAAAATCACCAGGATGCTTCTTATTATTGCTATTGCATGTAATTACAACTGAAATGTTTTCCCAGGGTTGGATTTTATATATACCTGATATATCGGACAAACTAATATTTTACTGCAGGATTTTTAATTTAGATTATCAGGTGATCTACACTTTTAACCCCCCAAAAAAGGGCATAAATCACAAATAATGGTTTTCCTAGATTTGTTCCTGTGGGGGAATTCTTTCACGCAGGTGCATCCTCGTCCTCGCAGAGTACCATGTACACACACGTTCACATATTTGTTCGGACCTACTGGCTATTTAGTCACCAATGTACATTTCAGCATGATTTTTTTAAGGTGGGAAGAAACTTGAGAACCCACAAGAAATCCCATAAGAACACACAGCAAACCGAGTGCAGGACCAGAGAGCCTGGAGATCAAGCTTCGTAAAGGGTTTATAGAGAATCGTGTAACAGGGTCGCATGATTACGTTTTGAAAAATGAAGCAGAATTGAAAAATCTGTTTTTTTTTTTTATAATTATTAACAGAAATTCTGTATTTAATTGAATGGAAATTTAAGTAAATGCTTAAATCTGAATTACTCACAGTTTATTTCACCTACTCAGATGTCTTTATCATGCATAAACTCTTCTAAAATTCTTCTTGCATCCGCGATATGAGCAAAAGTTTGTGGACACCTGAACGTCCTATCCGCATTTTTCAATATACCATTCCAGATTGGTTTCTCCACCCTTCTTAGAGGTCTTTAAACTAGTTTTGGAGAATAGCTGTGGGAACTTTGTGCTCAATCACCCACAAAATGGTTTGTGAAATCAGGTCACTCAAGAAGGCTTTGTGCTCGGTCACCATTCCAGTTCATCCTAAAGGTGTTCTGTGGGGTTGAGGTCAGGGCTCTGTGCTATAAAAAGTTCTTCTGCCAAACAGCTTTGGGCTTTACGGTTCCAGTTAAAGTGGAATGGTACAGAATACAGTGGCATTCTATAGAGTTGTGGCAACAGTTTAGAAAGGAATCACATATTGATGTGATTTTAAGGTGTTCATGTGTGTACTGTTTCAATCCTGGACAACTCAAAAGAGATAATTATGATTAAAAGTAGTCCTTCAATTCAAATGTGTTTGTTGCTCCTTCTCTGTGTTTATCCAATCAGCCATGTGGCAGCAGTAAAGCGAATAAAATCACAGACCAAGAGCTTCAGCTAATGCTCGAATTAAACATCATAATGAGGGAAGAAATGTGATCCATGTAAGTTTAACGGTGGTATGGTTGTTGGTACCAGATAGGCTGTTGTGAGTAATTTAGAAATTTTGCCACACAATATTTTAAGGGTTTACACAGAAAGATGTGAACAACAAAAAAAAGTCCTGTGTCCATAGGGTCTTCAGGTTGAAACCCATTGTTGATGGGAAAGATCAGAGAAGAACTAACGGATTGCTTTGAATTGAAAGGAAGTCTATGTGACAAGAAAGAAAAGCATCTCAATTAGGACACACTAAGAGCATTGTCAGGCAACAGAAGAAGTCTGAGGGCATCATTGGCACAAAAAACATGGTCTTTCACCTAATTTGGATGAGCCTGTGCCCATGTAAGCCTCAGATACGTGTTTTAAATTGACAGGATTGAAACCTGAGCAGATCTTCTCCTGCTCATTCACCTCAAGGTTTAAGATGCTTTTCAGTTCATCGTGGTTGCACAGAGTGCATGTCTGAGATATAGTACAGATCTTTTTCTTCAGAGATCTTCTGATCTTATAGTATTTTAGGAGTGTACAGCATTCGGAGTGTAAAATCTAGTGTTTTGTGTGTGAAATTTAAGGCGAAATCTCAGCAAAACTCAACCATCTGGTATCAACATTATACCTTATATTAAAGAAAAAGACATTTAGATCATTTTTCCTGCATTCTAAGATCTGGTTTGGTGTTAAATGAAGCTGTTTTTGATGAGTGTGTGATTCTCTCTAATAAATGAACACAAATGTGGAGCAACTGCACCTATTAAAGTGGACACTTGAGTGTTTTATTAAAGCGCATGCGCGAAATGTTTGTATTTGTGTTGACTGCGTGTGCAGGTCAAGCCCAAGTGTTTTCCCACCTCTCCACCGTGACCGTCGAAGATCCCGAAAATGGACGGGTGGCTCCGGTTGACCGGATCGGTGAGCACGGAGAAGCGGTCTTCCATGTGATCACGGCGTCCCTGGATGGCGTAGACGGCGGCGCCAGGGCTCTTCATCTCCCAGTTCTTGGAGAACTCCGCCTCGGACAAGTCCAGGCCGAACCGGTCGTGCTGCATGATCTCGGCCACTTTGCCCTTGACCATTTTCACAGCATCGCGGCTGGACTTCACGATGGTCTTCACCTCATCGGTGTGAAAGAAATAGCTCCATAAAGCCAGGCTCAGGCACAGCAGGAACAACGTCTCCGGTCTTAGTAAGAAATAGCGCATGATCCGGCCCAGGAGAGACAGCAGGGTCATGGTATCTCCTATCATTTATCCAAACGCGCACAAAAATTCGAATTCTCCGACCTGAGCTGCTCACGTCAAACCCCCCCACCACCACCCCCAAGTGCGTCTCAGTTCATCCTGGACGTGCGGAGAAGCAAAAATATTGGGACACTTCACTTTATTATTGTTGTTCTTGTTAGTGTTGTTGCTGATTGCCTGGAGATAACAGGAGCGCGTCGGACGGGCATCGGTGCCGGTTCGGTTCCGCCGGGGTGCAGCCGCAGTCGTGCGCTTTCATTTAAATAGAAATCCGCAATGAAGCGGTGCTCTCTTTTCCTCCATCAGACAGATCTCTCAGACCTTCAGGCTGCACGCAAGAAGAAACCTCCTTCTCTACAACACACACTCTCACACTCACACTCTCACACACACACACCACGGTGACGTGCTGTCAAAAAAACCCTTTTCAGGAGCTTGATATAGGATACAGTCACCGCAGCCGTCCCTCTGAAGGGGCGGGGACTGTCTTATTTCTAGCCAATTACATGAGAGAATGGGCGGGGATTCCAATAAAGAGATCGAATCAACTTCTTAGATAGAAACAATTTTTAAAATAAAATTAAATATCATGAAGAAAAACAACAACAACAACCAATGAATAAAATAAGCAACAAACAAATCAACAACAAAATAATGTTTTATTTTAAAATAAATCAGTCCATTATTAAGGGATTATAAAAATCACATAAAAGTCACACCAACATTGCAATAATAATGATAAAAAAAATTATAATTTAATAAAAATAAAATTTTCCTGTAACTTTTGATGAAGATGTTGAGGTTTTCGTTGGGAGTGACGACGATGGACAGACTTAGAAATGAGTTTATTAGAGGGACAGCGCATGTAGGACGTTTTGGAGACAAGGTGAGGGAGGTGAGATTGAGATGGTTTGGACATGTGCAGAGGAGGGACATGGGGTATATCGGTAGGAGGATGCTGAGGATGAAGCCACCAGGAAGGAGGAAAAGAGGAAGGCCAAGGTGGAGGTTTATGGATGTGGTGAAGGAAGACATGCAGGTAGTTGGTTTGAAAGAGGTTTGGAGTTTGGAGACGGATGATCCGCTGTGGCGCCCCCTAATGGGAGAAGCCAAGAGAGGAAGAAGAAGTGATCAGTTTTTGGGATACTGGAAAAGAAGAAATTTGGATTTAGGAGTATAATATAAGAAAAGAATATGTAGTCTATAGATTTTGGATTAAAGGCCTGTGTATGGTTTGTAGCTTACTAGGCCTAAGCTTTATACCATGAAGCATATTACTGACAAATGCTGAATGAATACCTCAGCATTTTACCTTAATTTTACTGTTCAGGCATCAAACAGAAAGGCCTAGAAGACATTTTCGCCCTTGAAACGTTTGGCCCCGAGCCAGAAAAAATCGGGCCATCCATTTATGGAAAGGATTCCAGAGTAATGGGGTGAAGTGGATCAGAGCTGCACACACCAGGACGCACCACATAACCGAAAGGAACATACTGTATTTCATGCTTTCCCAAACCACCTCCAAAAAGTTATGGGTTATTAAAAAAAAATGTGCCCTCAAGGAATAAAAATAGGCCAGGGCACAAAATTAGCATCGAGCCGACATAAAGTGCAAAGCCACAACACCTCTGAGATGACTTGTTAAGGTCCATTTAGTTACATTGTAAATGAGAACGCGAGTGAAAAAGGGTGTGATTTCTGCTAAACATACAAGCAGACTCAGAATACACAACAGGCATGGTGTTAAATCCCATTAAACTCCATTATATACGCGTGCAGCTTCGAATAAGTGTCCAATTTGTGCCTAAAGCGAGTAAAGTGAGTAATCAGTGATTGTTGTGGAAATGAGGTGAAGTTTTTAAAAATCCAAACAAACAAATCCCTCAAACATTAACTGTGAAGCCACACCCCTAAAACACACATGCACACCTGGCCTACGCTTGCCTACTGTGTGAATGGTAGTGCAGTTAGGCCAAATCCTTTTAGAGGCAAGTAATAGTTTGAGACCTTAAATAAACTGCATTGTTTCAAATCACCAATGCAGTTTATTTTGATCAAATAAACTGCATTGGTGATTTGAAACAATGCAGTTTATTTAAGGTCTCAAACTATTACACACACACACACACACACACACACACACACACACACATATATTATATTCACCAACATTGATTATTATGTATTATAGATGTTTCTGGACTTCTTGGAGGCCATTTATGAGGTCCGTGTCGTCCCAGCCAACGTCCCGGAAAATGCTGGTCAAGTTCTATAGACATTAAATATTGCCTAGTCTATTTACACCCACCATGTAATCCATTTTTGTTTGCAATCAATCTTACTATAAATGAACCAGGGACTATTTTTGACTTTGGGACTACTTTATGAGTAACAAGACGTTGTTCCATCATTGTCTTGATTAGTTTGATGGTGGTTGGTGGTTCACAGGATTAGTTTTAACTCCTGTTTTCATTTTGGCATCCCAAAGCTCAAATTTCAGAACCCATAGTCCAGAACCCATAGCCCTAAATCCAGAGCCCTGAACACATAACCCAGAATCCAGAGCCTAGATCCCAAAGCCCAGAATCCAGAGCCCTGAACCCAGAGCCCGAACCCATAGACCATAATCCAGATCCCTGAACCCACAACCCAGAGTCTTGAACACAGAGCCCTGAACCCAGAGCACTAAACTCAAAATTCAGAACCTTGAACCCAGAGCACTGAATCAGGGACTTTTATAGCAACATGAACTTTACCACGAATTTATAAAATAATTGACTTGAACCGTGGACATGTAAATACACTTAAGACTTTCAAATAAACCGTCAAAAACATTTCCTGTATCCATCTGCACGTTCAGGAATCAGACTGAACCCAAAAAACAATATTTATTTAGTAATTATGATCAGGCGCCTCTTGGTCCACTCTTCTGCTCTCTTGTCATGTCGCTTCGTCATGACATCACCGACGCCTTCTTTAATTTCCTACCTGTATTAGACAAATCCCACCTTCAAACTGTGATTGGCTCGTTAATAATATATTCACAGATCTGCTTGATAATTGGATAATATATCGTACAAGCCAATCCTAAACTACGGTGTCTTATCTAGTCGACCAATCTCAAAGCAGTAGGAGGAGTTTACACAAAACGGGTATGAAAATAAAAGTTTTCATCTAGACACGCTGTTGGGAGAAACATGTGCAGTAACGTCGAGGGTCTGAACTGAAGTGTGTGCCTGGATTAAAGCGTTATTATTCGGTAGGAATGAAGAATCTAATATTTCTTTGTGGTTTCATATTGAAAATTGTACCAGTAATACAGACCCGGTAGTGTGTTAGTCATTTTTTAGCTACCTAGAATTAGCGTGTTACGGTTAGCAGCTATCCTCGAGCTGAGACAGTTTTATATTTTAGGACAAATATAAGCGTGAACGGTAGGAGAAAGTCCAGATAACATAAATCTTAAGCAATAAAGTGTCGTGAAATGATTTTCTGTCACAAAAGCCGAAAAAAGTACGCATTCCACAGCGCTGTGAGATTCTACAATCTGATTGGTCAGAAGGTCTTGAAGCAGTCTTGAAAGTAGTTCCGGCTGCAAGGCGAATCACACGTTCATATCAACGCGCTTGATCTAATATTTAAGGGCCATGGTGGTACTACACTTTCTGCAGGAGAGATGCTTTTCTGGATATTTCTGAAACATGACATTGTTCAAACCTAAAAAAATGTTGACACTACAAACCAGCTAGTTATAATTTTTAATGGTCAATTTATATTATTTTGCATATAAAATGTGTAGAAAGGGGTGATGCGGCACAGTTATAATCCGCGTTTCTTCATCCTGTATTTTTTTCTTATTTCCTATCAGTCCTTGTCTTCTCACAATACACACGCGCAGAGTTCACCAAATGTAAATTTCGGGGCGCGGTGGCATGCGAAACCTGTCGCATACACACCATGCGTTAAATAGTAGTCAAAGAACCTTTTTTTTTTTTTTACTTGTCACGTGTACATTACAGCAGAGTAAAATTCTTTCTTTGCATATCACAGGAAACTGGGGTCAGAGTGCAGGGTTAGTTCTTTGAGCTAAGAGGGTTAAGGGCCTTGCTCAAGGGCCCAGCAGTGGCAGCTCGGTGATATGTTCAATTAAAACAGATTAACAACCGTATAAATCGGTACAACCGTAAACCGTCACACCCCCTCATTGTTGATTCATTTTCCTATAGCTAAATTAGCCAAAGTGTGTTATTCCTTATGTCTAGATATTATACAGTCGCTGATGAACTGTGTTCTCTCCACAGCCATGGAGTACATGCAAGCTCCAGCATCAAGCAGCCAAGGCAACATGTAAGTACATTACATCAGTTCTGGAAACAAAACGTTTGGAAACATCTATTATTTCTCATTTTTGAGACACAAGTACACTCCTTTTGTTGATGTGCAACAAACTGAAAGAATGATACAGAAAGTTCTGTAGACCGACAAGTCCATTTTTGACATTTCTGGCTCTGACAGAAGAACTTTTGTCAGATGGAGTAGAGAAGAGCACTTTGTTAGCAATCTGCCTCACCCCCACAGTCAAACATGGGGTTGTTTTGGAGCAGGGAAAGTTAGAGACTTAGGAATAATCATCCAACATGGCTCCAATTCCATACTTCAACACTTCAATTCCATCTGGACTGCGGCTAATTGGAACCGACTTCGCCATACAACAAGACAATGAGCTGAAGCGTACGAGCAAAGAGAGCAAAGCGTCATCTGGCGTGTTATCCATCAAGGAATGGCCTGCCCAGTCTCTGCACCTAAATCTTATTCAACTGCTCTAGGATGAACTGGATCGGGAAGAATCCCAAAACATTAAACACCTTTTGCCGAGTTTTACAAGAAGAATTTTAGCTGAATGTTTGGAGAAACGAGCAAGACTAAGACTAGGATTTTTTCCACTTTTGACCGACGCTGATGATGGTAGTGGTTTTCATTACAACCAATTCATGTTCCGTAGCAGTCTGATGTTTTTTTTTTTTTGTGCGTTCACAGCCTTTGCTGCACATGTGGCATCCCCATTCCCCCGAACCCAGCCAATATGTGTGTGTCCTGCCTGAGGACCCAGGTGGACATCTCTGATGGAATTCCAAAGCAGGTTTCCATTCATTTCTGCAAGCAGTGTGAACGGTACCGAAGTCCCTTTTTTCATTTCAATATTTGAATAATTGAGCTTAAGTCGCTGCACGTATTAGACAGTAATATGCATTTTGTTTTTTGAACAGTGATGGACGTAACGTCAGTTAGATTAGTGAGTCAACAAGAAACCAGATATCTATATTTCTATAAGTCCAGTGTTAATGATCACCCAGGAGTCCTGTTCATTTGCTAAGATAATCTAGCTCAAAAGTATGAGATCTTGTTCTAGGAATATATTTAGACCCGAGGCAAGGCGAGTGGATTTAATTTTGTTATAATTTGTGTATAATTATACCGTGTATAACCCTGCCAACGTAAAGTTAATATCTGCTTCCACCTCAGACATTTCTGCCTGTAATAGTTTTAACACAATTTATAATCAAATCGGATAATCACGTGATTTTTTTTTTTTCCATCACCTTTTACAAAAAGGTACTTGCAGCCTCCAGGGACGTGGGTTCAGTGTGCATTAGAGTCCCGTGAACTGCTCGCTCTGTGCCTCAAGAAAGTAAAGGGCTCGATGTCAAAGGTAAGAACTTACAGGAAGTGTTTCTTGGAAGGTTATTTAAATGTTTTAGTAGGGGTGTAATGGTACATCTGTGATGATCACAAATGTTGAGCTCAGTAGCTCCTACTTTTATACCAAAGACTGTTGAAAGAACATTTACTTATAATCTTATACTCCAGTGCTCATGTTAGTTCTCACTCTCCAGTGTTCTGTATTGTTGAAAGATTTATGATCAAACTCTTGATGTCACCCAAATGAGGATGGGTTCCCCTTTTGAGTCTGGTTCCTCTCAAGGTTTCTTCCTCATTACATCTAAGGGAGTTTTTCCTTGCCTCAGTCGCCATGGCTTGCTCATCAGGGATAAATACACACCATTCACCTTGACTGTTGATTTCTGTAAAGCTGCTTTCAGACAATGTCTGTTGTGAAAAGCGCTATACAAATAAACTTGACTACACAAACTTCACGGTTCGGGGCGTACCTCAGGTTTCAAGTCGCGGTTCCATTAAAATTCGGTACAGATTGGAGAAATACAAAACGTTCAATTGCTGGTCGTTTTTTTTTTTTTTTTTTTTTTGTTAATGTAGTTTATTTTTATTTGCATTGATGGTTACAATTTTTGTAAACTATTTTCAATAAAATGCCTGGTTAAAATAAATAAGAAGTATATAAAAATAATAGATGTATGTAATGCACTTTTTAAAATATATTGATTGACTCGATTAAATAGGCACAAATTGAATATATAACATTTTTTTACTTTTAATATTTCTAAAGATATATCCTATTTAACTGTTCTAGGTATTTCACCATACTTCAATAAATTATCTGCATTTAAGAAACAAGATATATTTATTTCTTAAATGTATTTATTCATAAATTAAAAGCAAATGTCCTCAAAGTTCCGTTATTATATTTATATCTGATCCATTTTTCTCTTTCTCTCTCTTTGCTGTCTTGAGCAGGTCCGGCTCATCGACGCAGGATTCGTGTGGACCGAGCCGCATTCTAAAAGGATCAAGTTGAAACTCACCATCCAGAAAGAGGTGAGCTGGTCAGCTACTAACCTTCTGATAACGTTTTCAGCGTGCAAAGCTGGCAAGTCCGATCATTCCCCGATACCCTGTGTGTAGGTCATGAACGGCGCCATCCTGCAGCAGGTGTTCGTGGTGGATTTCATCATTCAGTCCCAGATGTGTGACGACTGCCATCGGGTGGAAGCCAAAGATTACTGGAAGGCTGTTGTGCAAGTTAGACAGAAGGTAAACTCCAGTTCGATCCTTGACCTTATAGGTGGCAACGGGAAATTAGCGTTTGAATTTTCTTTGTTCTGGAAGTTTCAAGCCTTGTGTGTTAAAATTTTAAAAAGAGACTTATTTGCACAGAGCTTTGAATGATAAAAACATGAATATAGATGTTGGTGATTTATAAATCTATAATCTCCATCTCATTGAGCAAAAAAAAGGAACCATCAGCTACAAGGTACGCCACTGTAGTAACCGTATCGAAACAGGAAGTGGAATTTAAAACGGCGAACACAGAAGACTGATGTAAACCACACAGTGAAAAGTCCCAGTGGGGTTATTGGAAATCTAGGCTGCTCGACTCTACACTACGAGACTGTCGTATAAAACCTGTATACACACTTCAATTCATGTCAAAAATAAAAATGCTGCAAAACCAATAAAAAAAAATAATCATTATTCTCTTTCATGTCTCTCATTAGCAGAGCAGGCTCTTAGTGAAAATCCCATGATGTTTCAGTCAATACTTGTCCACTGCTTTGGAGATTTTCCATTATTTTTCATTTTGAGATTGACTGAATGTGGAACAGTAGAGTAAAGCTTTTTTTCAGCGAGCAGTCAATGAACTTGATTAGCCCGAGGCCAGAGTTAACACGCCACACATGCACTCCTGACCTGCGTTGTTTTTCATATGTTCGAGAGCCGTGTTCTGTACATGTTATGCTCAGGGTAAATATTTAGACGCATGATTTATCCCAAATGAAAATCTTACTCGACACATTCTCTTCTGCAGCCTGTTTAGTATGACTGAGAACCTGCTGATTTTATTTTCTTGAATTATTCTTTAATTCGATGGTATTTATTTGTCATTTAGTGGAGCACAGTTTATTTTAGAACTAGTTGCAGGACCAAGTGTAAATTATTATTAAGTATTATTATAGATTTTTTTAATACATGCGTTATGTATGGACAAAAGTATTGCAACGTTTGTTTTTTTTTTTCTTTTCTTCTCTGGTTGATCTGTAACCTCAATGATGGAGGCATATGAATGTCTTTGGAGGCAAAAGCATTACATTTTCCCTTCACTTAAACTAGGAGAACCAAACCTGTTCCAGCATGACAATACCCCCTGTGCACAAAGCCAGCTCCTTGAAAAAAAAAGCACATACAAATTTTATAACCAGGTGTCCACAAACTTTTGTTCGTATATAGGTATGGAGTATGTAATTACGTATAATACTCTATAAATAGGACATTTTTATAGTATTTTTTTCATTATAATAGAATTAATATATAATTAAATTATATAATGAGCATTTTTACCTGTTTTTTATATATATATTATTTTTAAGTTTTTTATTAATAAACATTATTATTATTAATGTACTATATATTTCTGCTTAACCCTTTTTTTTCATCATAGACAGTCCACAAGAAGACTTTTTACTACTTGGAGCAGTTGATTCTGAAGCACAAGGTCCACCAGAACACACTCCGCATCAAGGAACTCCACGGTATGACAATCTTCCTTCTTCTTCCAGCACATTTTTCATCGCTTCCTTATACAGAAGGTGTTCTCACACCAGGCGGAAGCTAAAAGCCAGACTCTCGGTAACAAAGGCGTTTTTCAGCACATCCTGAAAAAAATCTGCGAGACTTCGTGATAACAATCGAGAGCTTAACACAAGGGGCTGGTGAGGCCTCGAATGCTTGACATGTGGTGGCCAGATTCAATCCCCCTCCATCCGGCTTGTTATTGAAGAATGCTGCGTGTGCTCTTCTGTAGTGATATTATAGCCCGAATTATTTATTTATTTATTTTCCCTTTTTATTTTATCTGTAATTTTCTCTTTCACCTTTATCATTTGTAGAGGGCATCGATTTCTACTACGGCTCCAAGCAGCATGCCCAGAAGATGGTGGATTTCCTACAGTGTACGGTTCCATGCAGGTACGACGCTCATCTGGCTCAGTAGACCCTCACATCCTCCACACGTGCATTTTATTTACCTGTTGAACTGCATAAACCCACTCTTTTTTGGGAAATCAGATTTAGGTAATGACGAGGGTCCTCATTTAGCTGAATACATATTTATTTCTGTTTGTGTCTGTACCGAAGATCAAAGTCCTCGCAGCGTCTCATCTCCCATGATGTTCACTCGAACTCCTACAACTACAAAAGCACCTTCTCGGTCGAGATCGTACCCATCTGTAAGGTAACGCATCATACCACGGGTTTATCTGTGGAACAGGAAAAAGTTCAGTTGAGCCAAGTTCTCTTCAAAAAAAAAAAAAAAAAATGGCTGTTTATTGATGATCTTATTGGCCCTGTTTGATTTAGTTGAGTTATTTGCTGCACAGTTTAATTTCCATATACATTTGCTGTCGAAAAAAATATCTAAATGCGCGTTTTCTGAACTCCAGAGAGGTCAATTAGTGCTCCTTGATTTGCTTATAACTTATTAACGAGCTTCTTGATGGATCTTCTGCACCATCATTCTTAATGCATTCTTCATTAAGTGTTTTTCATATTTAGTTATGGGAAAAACATGAATAATCAGTGGTGTTTGACTGATTAAATACATTAATACATTACATATTTGACAGTTTTTAGTAGTTTCAGAAATGATTAGATTTTATTATTAGTCTTTTACTTGTCTTAATTTCTTTTTGTCATCCTTGGAATGAATAATTGGGTTGAATCTGTGTGCCTATGTGTGTGACGTCCTCTCTCTTTCTCATGCAGGACAACGTGGTGTGTTTGTCACCACGTTTTGCTCAGAGCCTGGGAAACCTGGGCCAGGTGTGTGTGTGCATCCAGGTGACTAGCACCGTGCACCTCATTGACCCGAAAACACTGCAGCGTGAGTACGGGCCTTAATCCTCATCTGCATGGCTTATAAAGAACTCGGATTGTCTTTAAACATGAATGGATTTATGCGGAGGGGGGTCCCCTTTTCTGTTCAGTGTTTATATTAAAAGGGCAGTTTATAGTTTTTAAAGCTTTAGCTCCAAGAGTTGCATTTGCAATAAAAAAAAAAAAATGTTTATTTCATTCAATGCTGTTGTGTTTGGGGAGAAAAGATGCAGGTGTTGAAATCTGTTCACACTGAATTTGTTCAAGGGTTTAATCAATGGTGTAAGAATTGCCAGCATAGCTCAGAATATTCAGTCGCTACATGTGTGTTTATTATGAAAAAATGCAGACACATGGATATTGTTTTACCCTCAACTAACACAATATCTGGGATCTCTCACTTACAGTCGCTGAGATAGACGCAAGCACGTACTGGCGTCACCCGTTTAACAGCCTCCTGAATCCACGCCAGCTGGAGGAGTTCATCGTCATGGACAGCGAGATCATCAGGGACCAGCGATTAGGAGCAGGAGCTGGCCTGAGGTCCAACCGGGTAAGCCATCAAATTCTGTTTGTTTCGTTTTGTAGGTTTTGAACAAGGAAATATTCCGACATTAGGCATTGTGAGAAGGAAATGCAAATCTGTAATAGATTTTTTTCATTTCTGGCTGTCGTCAGAACAGCTATCGGACAAATCAGGCACGGCTGGCGTCGTGCTTTTTCTAGGAAGGAAAAATCAATACGAATTGTAATATTCATTCGATCCACTCTGCGGTTTTCTTCTCTCGGCGGGTTTGCAGAGTTTTTAAAGGGGAACAAAACCAATTCTTAATATCTGATTTCCATTGCACTTTAGAAAGCATTCAGAATGGCAGAATTGCAGTAAAGCAGCATGCTTGTGTTTTTAAACAGCACACGTTGGCCGAAGTATGGGTTCAGAAGACCAGCGAGATGGACACCAATCAGCAGTATCACTGCCGCACACATCTGGGCCACCTGCTGAACATCGGAGACGTGGTGCTGGGGTACGTGCGTACATACATTTATAACACAAGTTGTAAAGAATAATCCACGACGGGGCATGTTATAGGAACATCGACTGTGGGGTGGTGCGATATCCTGCTCACCTGACGAGGTCTCCTCACTCTTATGACCGAATCTAGTGGCTTATTATTATAACAGCAAATGGAGACTCAATGTGGAAGAAACCACATGTGAATCTTATGGACAGGTGTCCACCAAAGTTTGTCCCCATTGTGTAGAGCTCAAAAGTGTATATGCTATAAAGAAACGGGGTAACGGTAACACCTGTTCTTCTGCGCTACCTTCTAATTTTGTGTCATTTTATGACCAGTCGTTCATAAACTAAACCCATATGTGGTTCTGTGGAAGAAGAACGCTGAGCTGTGCTTAACCGAATGCTGATAAGCTTCTAATTATATCCTGCCTACCGACGAGTCTTTCTTTTATTGCCTTAATTCCCTATCCAGGTCTAAACCAGCACTAATGCACATTATATTTTAATGAAAAATAATGATGCTTTTGTACTGACATCGGCTGTTCTATTTTATTTATTTATTTTTCATTTACACAAAAATACGACAAAGAACTGAGTCGGTTTGGGCCAAAATGTGGTTCTTCTAATTACAGCTTATTTGGACAATTCAACGTATATTTGAACACTGATATTAAAATATCAGTCTGTCGAAAAGCCTTGCACGTGGTTATGCATCGTTGCGAATTGGATATAAAGTTCGGTCTGTAATCGGGTTTACACCTTTTTCTACTATGCAACTAAATACGGTATGTCGCAACAATGTTTTTGCAATTATTTAATTTGTTACAAAATATACTACACTGTTCATTCATTTGTAGTTCAGGTTGTTGTGTGTGTGTGTGTGTGTGTGTGTGTGTGTGTGTGTGTGTGTGTGTGTGTGTGTGCGCGCCTAATCTGAATACAAATAGCGATACCGTTGTGTACGTTATGCACCCTGTGTGTCTGTGATGCATTTTAGTTCCAGATGGTTTCCAATCACTACAGTTGTGTACGGTATGTCGTAAGTGTCTGATTTCACCATGGGCGAGTTTTTTTCCGACGCTGAGACGCGTTTGCATTTGCTTTCCAGGTACGACTTCGCCAACTCGAACCTCAACGATGAATTTCTGAACAAGATGAATCCTCACCATGTGCCTGATGTGGTAAGAACAAGCTTAATACCTTATACGGGTTTAAAAAGGCAAGAAACTTATTTGAATGTTGATGCTCTACTGCCCCCTGTTGACAGCTTCTGTTCTGATGCTTAACAAGCCTGAAAAGAGCCTCTGATCCAAATTCAATCTCATCAGGCATTTCAGAGCAAAGAAAACTTTGTTGAAGGAATGATTCATCCGTTTGTGTAGGTTCTGATTAAGAAGAGCTACGACAGGACGAAGAGAATAAAGCGTAGGAACTGGAAGCTGAAGGAGCTCCATAGGGACAGAGAAGGCGTGGACACGGATGACGAACGGTACGAAAAAGCGTCAGGGGAAACCCGTTCACACTACATCCGCAGTCACACGACTTTCAGCAGGAATTGGTTTACATTTTATTTTAAATCTGTGTTGGACAAAACGGATCGCTTGGCCCTGCTATTTATCTACAAGTGCTTCCGTCTTCTACATTGATTCTTCTTTAATTCATTGATCTTCTATTGGTCAATGTGATGAATATGCGGGTCAGAGTTTACCAAGACCGGTAATTTGTGACTATTTTTTACGTAGATAAAACAATAAAACCGTGTAAAAAAAACAATGAACCGCGTTAAATGAACCTCACTTAAACGTGACCCATTTTGCAGGCAATACCAAGACTTCTTGGAGGATCTTGAGGAGGACGAATCGCTACGCAAGAACATCAATATCTTTAGAGGTGAGGTTCTACATCCAGTGCATGGAGCAGTACACCCACACGTGGAATATATGCTCTCATTACGTCCTGATTTTTCCAGACGCCTCCAAGATTCCTGTGGAGAGCGACACGGATGACGAAGGGGCGCCCAGGATCTCGCTGGCGGAGATGATGGAGGACCTGAGTCTCAGCGATGCCACCGGAGGAGAAGGGGCGGACATGTTGACTGATTAGATTAGCATAATAAGCGCTCGGAGTAGAAACACCAGCAGTGAGGCAGAAGGCTGCAGCAGTCCAGGGGGAAATCCTGGACAGGTTTGTTTTCCTTTGTGCTTCAGCGCACCTCCTGGAAGGCTCGATAATTAGCATAAGTTGTACGAGGGAATGAACAAACCATCCAGTGCAGGATTCCCTTCAGACTGCCATATTGGAAGCTCTCGGCGTGTTTCTGTGGAAGTCACGGTTTGTTTTCAGATAAGACGAGAACGCTTATTAGAAATTTTTCACAGTACAAATATTATAGCAGTGTAATACTATTAAAATATTAACTTGAGGACATGTGATCAGAGTGAAGTGTGGTGGTGAAAAATGCTGTACCATCCTGAATAAAAAAAAAGGCCCTGACAAATGAAGCCCTCATGTGTATTTAATTTTTTTTTAATATATACTTATAATTTGATCTTGGCACAAAGTTAACTGTTATGCCCAAGAAGTGAACATATACGAAGAACCAGTGCTAGTAAATGTATTGCAGCTCATGCTACAATGACGGCTCACTTTCTTCATAAAAAATTCTCCATTGTCGTCTGGATGTCAGCTCGCAATACGATTTGTTATTTAG
Source organism: Silurus meridionalis (assembly GCF_014805685.1). Lineage (NCBI taxonomy): Eukaryota > Metazoa > Chordata > Actinopteri > Siluriformes > Siluridae > Silurus > Silurus meridionalis. The sequence continues at coordinate 15,040,857 of NC_060903.1, forward strand.
GATCATTTACTTCTACAAATGGAACACCATTATGTTTAGTTTATTGTGCGTTCAAGATGTTTCTGGACCTATAATGTTCTCATTTTAAAGATTCTTATTCATCATCTTCGATATTTCATATTGTCCAGATATTCGTTTCTTTGCTTTAAATTGGTTTCCATTTTTATGGTTTTGAACTTGTCCACTAGGGGGCAGGTTAGAGCCGGATCACCTCATCAGAACCATGAGCTGAACGCGTGCTCTAATTTTGCTCCACTATGTAAACAGCAGTAGTTAGGAAAGTGGAAGGAACATTGGCAGAGTAGATTATAAATAAATCTTCCTAACAGAGTATTTTCACTTTGAAAGCAGTGCATAGACCAATGTGAAGAAGGTTATGCATAGAGAAGTCCAAATCCCAGAAAAACGTTGCTGAATCACATGCTGCTTACACTGGTACTGCACCATGAGTACACGTTATGTTAAATGCCCAATCCATGAACTCCAAGGGTGGCGACTGTGGAAAGGAAAAACTCCCTGAGATGGCATAAGGAAGAAACCTTGAACCAGGAACTCCAAATACATAAGAAAATGCAGATTGTCACGTTACAGAGTGACGAGCTTTGACACAGTGATTACTTTCATAAATGTTAAAAGGGTTCTTTATACAGAAAACCTCAGATCAATTTCCAAAATGATGGCACTGGACAGGGATTTGTGCTATAGCAGGTCTTCTGCGGCTTTCGAATAGACAGTTTAGCCTTCACTCCCTATGGGTGTAACTGACCCTCAGGTGTCAAGCGAAGCTGGTTGTCCAGTTATGGTTGTGAAATGGCAGTGGTGGACGAAGAACACAAACCATATACTTCAGTTAAAGTAGAACAACACTGTGCTACACAATATTACTAAAGTAAAAGTGCTCAATATACTTAAGTATCCAAAGTACTATGATTTATTATGGCTATAATGTTCCTATTATCATTTTTGTCACAAGACTCTTTACTTAATCAACTCAGTTTATGTGAAAAGACTTACTCTTAGCACACTGATCTATTAATAAAATGATATGAATCAGTCAAACAGACCCATGTGTGACCCATGACCACGGGTGATGTGGCAAGTTCAGGATTTAGGAGTTTCCTCCATCATTTATTTCTCTCAAAATGTCTAAACCCAGAATTGTGGTTCTGCAATGGTGGAATCAATGTCGTAATTTATGCTCCACTGATATTCTGAGAAAGTAGAAAGATTGAAAAATGCACAGATGCAAACCAGACTTTCACTTAAATTGCTGTATTATTTCTAGTTCGTCAGATCATCCATGACTGGTACTTATACGATTCCTGAGTACTAGCATGCGTTGGGTTGCAACCCTCTGGCTTTTAGTTCTTTCTATAAATACCTCACACTACTTTCTGGTCAATTACCAGAAACATGATCTTGTGGTGCTGGCATCATTGTCGCCTCTTTCAACAGCACTCTAACTTTACTTTTTTTTTTTTTTGCTGACAAGAAAAATAGTGGTGCACTGGCCTCATGTAAACCCATGAGTTTCAAAGAAACAAACTACTCGTATACCGAAGTCATGGGCACGACGTACATTTGGAGCTCGGTTGAGGTGTTGCACTACAAGAACTAATTTGTCAGCTAGGCATTAAAAAAAAAACCCAAACAGCCGATAGGGAGGTGTGGAGCATTATTGTGGCACTCTCCGATTTCTTCAAGAAGAAGGATTGTGTTTTGGGAGCATGATCCCCTCCCCCTTTATGGGAAACCAAACCCACTTGGGAAAGTGAACACAGGGTCTTTCTGAAACACACAAAAAAAACAAAGACCCCAAATTCTCTCCGCTTTTCGTCTCCATATCTACTGCTTTCTTCCTGGCTTTATTTTCTGCTCAAACTTTCTGACTGGGGCTGATAAGCTCAAAATAACCACATAAAAGCAATAGAATGTGTGTGTTTGGTAAAATGAAAACCTTGCTGTAGAATACGTGTTTTCGTTGTTACGATTATTGTAACTAGCAGAAACAAACTTGACAAGCCAAACTACAGTATAAAATCTGTTTATGTTGTGTTCCCATTCTCAGTGCAAGAATTATGACCATTACAGTTTTCACTGCTTTCGCATTATATTATACAGTAATCCTCCGTTATCGCAGTGGTTACGTTCCAGAACCGCCCACGATTAACGGACACCACCCCAAAAATGCTATTTTATGTCTACAGTACTGTACTGTATTAACATTTTACTTCATTTTATTATAATAATTATATCTTTATTAATAAATGTCATTATTTCAACATAAAACTTCATAAAAACAATTCCCTAAAAGATTTTTCCTATCGTGCTCTCTGCGAGAGACCCGGGAAAATCAGCGAAAACATTTTTGTGGCAATTGCAATTCGGGTGGGATTTCTGTATATTATTTACAAACCTGATACATTTTACCGCTAGGCTGAAAATGCTCAGCTATTGTGGTCAGGGTCTTTTTAAATCCATAGTCTGTCCCAGCCACACTGGCCATGAGGTAAAAATAACACCCTAGATTGGATAACAGTCCATCACCCGTCTCTAATGCACAGGAAATTAGAGAACCCAGAGGGAACCCATTTTACATTTATTGCATGTGGCAGACACCCTATATCCAGAGTGACTTAAAATTTTATCAACTGAGCAGTTGTGAGTTAAGGGCTCAGATTTGAACTTCCAGTCTTCTGAAGTCCAATGAGTAACCACTGAGCTACCACTACCCCACAATAGAGAGAACATGTAAACACAGTCAGTAACTCAAGCTTGACATACAGTATTTGGTAAATTGCTCATCCAAGTGCTATTTGTTGAAATCATATCTTTATACTTGTAGTTAAAGACCAGTGTCTATCAATACCTTTATAATAAATCCTCATTGGAGGGTAGATCTGACTTAGCTCCTTAAATAGCCTGTCATTCCAACACTATCAGACTTTGTATGCAAGATTTACATTGCATTACCATATTGTGAACTGATGAAGGATGTGGGTGTACCTTAGGTATGGATTTGATTGAACAAGAGGGGAATGAAATAGTAAAATACGCCTGATATTATAAAACTGGTTAAGTTAGCAGCTGAAACAGAGGATGCTAGCTAGTGGTGGACGAAGTACACGAGATACACTAGGTATGATGTTACTCCAGTCAAATTAAAAGTGCTCTCTTTAAACTTCACTTAAGTAAAAGTATTTGCCTTCAAATTTACTCAACTATCCAAAGTACTATGATTTCTTATGGCTATAATGTTCCTATTATCATTTTTCATCAACTCAGTTGATGTCAAAAGACTCTGTGACTCTCAGCACACCGATCTATTAATAGAATGATATTAATGAGTCAAACACTGATTGATATCTATTAAAATGATCATGAGCGTCTTTCATGCATTTATTCCTGTCAAAATGTTCTGCCTGCTGTTAAATGGACGCTTACCCGTTTTTGCTAAATACAGTACACCAAGCGCCAGTCAAAACAAGTTCGAAATGCTCAACCCTGATTGGTGGTTTGTTGCGTGCTTGACCAGTTGTTTTTATTCTCTCATAAATTAAAATAAAAAGACTGATTTTCAAAATGTTGTTGAGTAAAAGTACAATATTTGACTTTGAAATGTAGTGAAGTTAAAGTCTCCCCAAATGAAAATACTTCAGTAAAGTACAGATACCTGAAAAAGCAACTTAAGTACAGTAACAATTTACATTTACTTCCTTATTGTCCACCACTGATAGTAGCTGGTTATGCAGTTCTTCACCAAGGTCAAAGCTTTATGTCTATAGAGACTACTAAAACAATACACTGACGTGACTATTACTTGTACAATATAATAAGATACATCCAGTGTCAGCTCTCTTCTAGCTCTTCTCAGTTTTCTTCCTCGTGTTTCTCAACTTGCCACTGATTTCTTTGGCTTGTTTATTTGGTATAAAAACGACAACATCCATAAAAATCTCACTTATAAGTGGAATTAAAATTATACGTTATTATCACTTGCCTAATAAAACTTGACGCTATTGTTTATTGTTTATTGTTTATTTTATTTCTTTTTTTTTTTACATTTACCCATCTTCAACCTAATGTAACCTATGCCCGTGTTGATGTACTGTACAGCAGGAACAGATTTTAACAACCGACCAAAGTTAATATCTGGGCAGGTCTCTGTTTGCAGCACCATGGCTTTTCTTTGATTCTTGTGTTTAATGCTATTGTTGTAATGTGCTGGAGTTTACCCAGGGTGTGATGGATGCCAGGGAAATTGCAGGGCTTCTGGAGACGAATATCAGGTGGCTGTTCAATGGCCTTTATATTCCATTGTGTTTCAACATTGTCTATTAACACATTGTGATTTAATCTCAAATTGCCAGTTGGGTGCATTCCTTATTTTTCTTGGTCTATCTATCATTTGAAAAAAAAGTGTTTACATTAAAGTGAATTTTAAACCATGTTCAAATCTGATCTCAAATCTTATCTCAATTAATAAAATAACACTCGGCTATGATCGGCCTCACCCATTTTTCATTGTGCAATGAGTCAACAGTAAAAGAAAGAGGGGAAAATTTGTTAAAGATTTATGACGATTACATTTGTTCTTATCTGGAAAGTGTGCAAAAACAAAAAAGCAAAGGGTTAATATAATACAAAGTCAGTTAAAAATTTAGTGGGCTTCTAACTCGCAAAATGGTAATAAACACAATGTATTAATGTGAAATTGAAACAAAAAATGTATATACCTATTAAGTTATATAGTAAGTGCAATGGCAGAAAAAGGTCATATTATTATTGCACATAATTGCCCAATATATTAACATTATGTATTATATTAACCATCTGAAATGATCTTCTGTGGTTCTCTGTGGTGCATCATGAAAAGTCATTATAGCTTCATGAATATAGAGTTGTAGTTCATATCAGGAGCTGGAAATGCATGAAATATATTTCTTTTGTCTTTGCATGAAACCCCCCCCCCCCAAAAAAAAAAACACACACACCATGATAATGAAACCGGATACTCTTGCGCTTTGATATAGCATTATCCATCTGTTACCATTACTGCATTGGGCTTGGTTTATTATTGTAAATGATGGATTATTACCATAAATTATAAACGTTTTCCACCCATTTGATTTCTTTCATGTGTCTGCATTAGATGGAGCATGTGCAGGTGTAACCACAGCATTTGTCTAAACGGGATGTGATTCAACTAAAGCCACAGTCGGCGGTTGCGTGACTGTTTTGGGTGCGTTTGTTTGGTCAGCATTTAAAGTGCAGTTTTTTTTTTTTGTGCAGTCTCTCGAACGAGCGATAAAGATCATTGCAGCATGGCGCCTGTGGTAAAAGCGGAATAAACATCTAGCCAAGGTCATCGTCGTGAGCCGTCGCTGTGATGTTTTTTTTATTTTTTTTTTTGTTTTTTACAAGCACCTTTTTACTGTGTTTTGGATCCTGTAACGTTCCTAAGTTGAGCCGAAATATGCCTGTTAGGAAACACGATGCCGGTTACAACTGTAGGAGAATGGCTTTATTGTGTTCCTAAAAAAAAAAAAAACTAAGCCTGGGTGTTTAGTTACAGACAAAACCATGGACAAGCCAATATATGGTAATTTGAAAATCCATTGTGATCTGGTCAGAGAGTTACCCTTATTTAAAAAATGTAAAGCATTCTTTTACACGCTCTTAGCCAAAAACATATAAAAGGTTTTAATGAATAATCGGAATATAATGCTTTTACTTCCTTTCATTTGTCACTGCCAGAGTAGCACTAATGCTGAAACCTATTAATTATATTATCATTTTTGATTTCAAATAGCTGTCAAAACATAAAATATATATATTATTTCGACAAGCTACTTCGAATCTAAATTCATATTTTGACACACTATCAGTACTTTCACAGTTTTTTTTCCAGTCCTGCTGACAACCTTTTAATTCGTTAACAGAGAACTTTAACTATTAGATGATTTCATAATTTCAATAAAACTCCTGAGTGTTATGAATTCATGGCACTAATGGTGAGTGGAAACTTGCCAGGGAGTTTTATTCCTTAAACTACTGGTATCTTTAAGGCTCAATCTCAAATCACCCCTCAAAGGGCCCTCAACTCGTAACTTTCTCGCTCGTCATATTACCAATTCTTACATTTCCATTATAAATATACTAAATACAATATTTATTTTGGAATAAAACCTTGCTGCATCCCAATCTGACAACTTATACTATGCTTTAAAAGTACCTACTTTTTATGCCAAAAGATGATGCAAATATTGTGGATGTAGTTGTTGAGATCCTAAAAAAGTTCCCAAAGGTCCCAAAGCAGACAACAGTATTTTTTGCTGTGCTGCACCACCAGATTTTATTTTAACAGGAAAGAAACCATGTTAAGAAAAGTGACAAATGAAAATTTCATCAATTTAAAATCAATGCGTCTTAAATTGGGAATTAGGGACACCTAGGAGTCTGTGACACATAAGCAGGAGGTTCAAGAAATTAAAAAAATGATGTTACAGGAAGCCACAATCCATCATTATGAATACATTGAGTTTCTATAGTTCTTGGAATTGAAATTAATCGGATTTAAACGGGTTTAATTCAAACCTTATAACAAGTAGAGCTATATAAACTTTCAACTTAGACCTAATGTATTGTGTTGTTGAAAAGGAAAAAAGTAATGAATTTATTTTGGCAAATTATGTTTTTTCCCCAATAACCAATTAGACTGTTACTCCTGCCATTAAATCTCATCCTCCTTGAAAAATTCAAACACGACGATTATATATTAATATTTTCAGTGTATCTGTGTTTATGCTTTTTCTGCCTCTGTCTATGAATTTAGCATGAGGATTACCATGACTGAACACTGGTCCTCTCGTGTGGAAAACTGTTGTCTGTTAAAACGCATTGTAAAATACAGTATGTTGCATTGGGTCCTCAGGAAACTGTAAAGAAAGCGGTAAGTGAAGGGATTCATCGAGGCGGGCCCTCGGGGCACCTTTTAATGCTGAGCTGGAGAAACTGGTATGGTCCCTTCGCTTTATTTATCGTTTCATCTTGTGTGTTTAACATTGTGTCTAGACTGCTTTGCATGCTGACAAAGCATTGTGAGTAGTGAGCATTATATGGACCTTCATCAAAGCGTTTATACTTCTACATCTATACATGTAGTGTTTATTGTGCTCTGCTTGCGTCTAGTGATGTGTTTAGAAAGTGTCTTATGTCTTTGGGTCCACATTTTCACATTATGTACACAATAAATGTTTTGAATACACTGCAAATATATTTAAATCAATATTTGCACTTTTCACTATTAAAGCTCGAAGAGATTTCTCTTACTGCCAAAACATTTCCACAAATACGTAAATATCTGCCTCAGACTTCACGTTTTTCCGGAGACGTTATCGCAATTCTATAAATAGTAGAATTCACATTGTACCTGAATGTTACAATGTCCTGAGACAAGCCATTTTGGTTAATAACTTAAATGTGTCGATTGCTATTATTCGAATCCTACAGCAAAATAAACGAAAAATCTCAAGTTCCAAAAGTCTTTGTTAATTATCATCATGTCTCCAGCATCTGGTGACTTTTTAAAGACCTTTTAGGATTCACATCAATTTCATACTCATTATATCATTCAGTCAGCCTGGGATGTAAATAGTTGCAGAGTCAAGCTGGAAGACTCTCCCATCTGTATAGAAATGTTTTATTGTGGTATTCTTTGTATTGATTTGCAGTGTTTATTCACTTGAAGTCGAGTGGAACCACATCGTGGCTGCACAATGCTTTCTATAGCATAACAGTCACCTGTTTGTATTTATGGGGAAAAAATTGAGGGTGAGGTCAACTTGCAGTACATTACAGTTGTAGCTCCAGGATAAAACTGAAGTAAATGTTAACCAACAACATCAACATGTACTAGCTATTAGTGTTTATTAAGGGTTAGTAGAATTTTTTATGAAATGTTGGAATTTTGTTAAAAAAAAAACACGTTTTAGTGTGACTGTAATGTTTTATAACAAACATTCTCTAGCGCTTTTTGGTATCACAACTGCACTATTAAAGCATATTTGAAGATAGATGATCTGAATTTTCCAATAAACATACAGCATTTCTACAACAGAAAGGTTCTAGAAGGAATTCTTGCCAAGTAGGAAACTGATTGCATCTATAAGATTCCTAGTGGGGTGTTTATAAAAGGTGTACTAGTTGGAAATTATTTCTTCTACAACCTTCCTGTTGTAGAAATGTGGCATGTTACTGGGAAATTCTGAGGTAAAACTTTGGTTGCATCTATAAGATTACCTGATGGATGTGTCGTAAAGGAGTCCAAGTATTTTAGAAGGAAATTATTTCTTCTAGAACCTTCCTGATGTAGAAATGTGGCATGTTTACTGGGAATTTCTGAGGTAAAACTTTGGTTGCATCTATAAGATTACCTGATGGATGTGTCGTAAAGGAGTCCAAGTATTTTAGAAGGAAATTATTTCTTCTAGAACCTTCCTGATGTAGAAATGTGGCATGTTTACTGGGAATTTCTGAGGTAAAACTTTGGTTGCATCTATAAGATTACCTGATGGATGTGTCGTAAAGGAGTCCAAGTATTTTAGAAGGAAATTATTTCTTCTACAACCTTGCTGTTGTAACAATGCTGAAAATTCTGAGGCATGAAAGATCAATCACCTAACTTCTAATGTGTTCGTGGTGCAGTTATGATACCAACTCCAGTCCACTCCAGTCCAAAATGGCACCCATAATAATGATTGAATGATTCATATGTTGATTTGATATACTTTTTAGCTCTGTAGTTCTAAAGCGTGTTGGCATCATAAAGAAAATTCAGGACGTATATCTTGTAAAATTACTTTATTTGTGGAAAAAAACTTATACTTCAAGTTAAAAAACCAAAACATTCACTAGCTAAATGTCTCGTGTGCATATACAAATTCTGAAGTTAAGAAATGTTGTATAAAATGTAATGAGAGATATATATATATATATATGTATGTATATGTATGAAACGATCGTTTACTGACACTGTGACCAGCCAAGTATTCAGTATTTCAGTATTTTGTGATTAAATATGTATAGACATTATATAAATACAGAGGTGTGAAAAAGTTTCAAAGTGAACGCATGCACGGTTCAGGAAAGTTCAGAAGACAATTGATCCAATAATCTTTCTTTTCATATCGTGTCATGCTCAAAAAGTAGGACATTAAAGTGAGACGATGAAGAAGACCTATTGCTAGAAGTCATATATCGGCTAAAATTGAGGATTTTTTTTTGCATTAAAAGCCTCATTTCATAGGAAACGTGATTAGAAACATGAATTCGAACAAGAGTGACATGTTTGTAAACGAAACTGACATCTACAAGAGAAATTATTGGACAATTTGTCTCACTGGCATATCTGAGAAATGGATAAAAACCATTGGGGACATGGCCACATGCAAACAATCATATGTGAGGGTTGGGAGATTGGTCCTGTCATGCAAAACATGAGCATTTATTCAGGGTCCCGTCCTGCCCCATCATGTACATTGGCACTGTGGGGAAAAAAATTGGCCATGGCTTTTTTTTTCACATTGCATCTTCTTCTTTTATCACTCCCAAATCTTCCTGAGTAAAGAGACAAACAACTCCAAATCAAAATGAAACAAAAGGTCCATATTTTAGCTCATAAGCGCTACGGTACTCTCCGGCTGCTCCCCACACAGTCCTGAGAAGAACTCCAGTGCCAGGCGCACGTGGATGGGTACGAAGACGTAGGAAGTATAGACCACCATGGCCACCATAGTAAAGAGGACTGTATTGAAGATGGATTTCTCCCATGGTTCCAGGACGTAGATGCCTGTGATGAGGAGATACTGGTAGTACAGCCAGCCCATGTATTCTCGCATGTTCTTCACATCCATGCTTTTGGTTTGGTCCTTCCCAAACGCTGGTTGGCACTGGACAGCATGAAGGCCAAAAGAGACAAAACAAAGCAGGCTTTATGTTATGCAAATGGCGTTTGTCTAGAACATTCCTCACGTCATATTTCTGAGGCTGGAATTCAAAATCTATAAATATGTGTAGATACGTTATATGGAGTACGTGCGATGTATTAAAAAAAACAAGAGAGCGATTTGTATTTGTGTAAGACAGAGAGTGTGACACTGAGATGTGATTCTCGAAGGCAATTTGAGGTGGAACTTCTGTAGTTATGCCTAGAGGCTAATCAACAAATGAATTTAAGGGCAATCCTCTGGTGAAAATCTAGTAAAAAAAAACGCAGAACCTCCTTTCCCTGCAGCTACATCAAATCATCACGTACACTATTACACGTTACTGTTAAAACGATTAGTTATTATCCTACTGTACCACGCTGCAAGCTCCTGAATCAGACCTCTTATCAGATCTCTCTCCACTTGCCAGGCACCAGCACTAAAGCCATTCGAGACACAAGTGAAACTTTTTTTTTTTTTGTACTGTAAGCACATCTTTCCTTCGAACAACTTCATTCTTCATTCTAATCGAGTGTAAATAAGTGTAAATAAGTAAGGTGGGTTGTATTCATTCTGGGGTCCTGAACGGAGTTGAAACCATCATCCGGGCTTGTTTTAACGAGTCAATTAGACATTCGCGTTAATCATTTAGAGTATAGAGCTCGGGTCTGAGTCAAGGGCAGGTGTCACGGTTCACTTGTGTCAACCGAAACAAGATGAGACAACATAAACAAACCTATAACTGCTAGAACATTCCTCTGCTCAAATATCAAGTCAACAAGCACTATGAAAATACATATCGAGTCAATAATGATGCAAATATTGAATATAAATAGAATAATTTATAGTCTGTGGTACTTATAGATAGATAGATAGATAGATAGATAGATAGATAGATAGATAGATAGATAGATAGATAGATAGATAGATAGAAAGAAAACTATTGGGACATAAACAACTCATTACAGTACATTCACACATCAATAATAATAATAAAAAAAAAATGTCTAAAGCCCTGTATATCTCTCTCTCAACACACATCTGTTTTGTTTTCTGGGTCTTTTATATCTAATAAAAGTGAGAATCGCAATAGACACGGGGACAGAAACAAGTTGGCGATGTTCACTCACCTCTGCGAGTCCTTCACACGTAAACACACACACGCCTGAGCGCACACACACTGATACACATGCAGACATAAACACACACACACACACACACGCTCACACGCACAGCCTGGTGGATAAAGTTGATCGCGGGACACTGTTTCGTCCAAACGCAAAGCTGTTCCACCGGTCTGGGAATGTCAGGTGCGCGCACACACACACACACACACACACACACACACAGGCACACTGCCCCTCTACTTTTGATCGGACACCACACCCATCCTGGCCCTTATACGTTTCTTTTCATTCTCACCTGGGTAAAGTGCGTACGTGAGCAGGTGCGTGAATGGATGCGCGCGTAAGTGAGTACGAGGATGCGTGAGCGAGTGCGTGGATGCGCGCGTGAGCGAGTGCGTGAGTGAGCGCGTGGATAGGCGCGTGAGTGAGTGCGTGAGTGCGTGCGTGCCAGCGTGCGTGGGAGGCTTTGATTCACGCTCCGAAGAAATCCGCAAAGACGGTGCAGGGGGTCGCGTTTCCTTTCATGTCGCTCTCCGCGCTCCGGGTTTTTGGCGCAGAGTTTCTGCTCAGCCTCTGGTCATGATGCTGCCGCCGCAGTACGGCGCGTGACGTCACCGGGACCGACCCGAGCTGTAAAACCCTCAAACCCCTCCCTCCCTCCATCTCTCTCTCTCTCTCTCTCTCCCTCCCTTTCTCTCTCTCTCCTCCTTCCCTCCCTCCCTCCCCTCTCTCTCTCTTTTTTCAGTGTTCTGTTCATATAATATAATATTCTGTTCATATAGTTTATAAATATATATATATTCTATTCTGTTCATAAAGTTTATAAATATAAATATATATATATAGTACAGACAAAAGTTTGGACACACCTTGTGTGTCCAAACTTTGGTCTGTACTGTATATATATATAATGTATATGTAAAAATCTAAATTTATATAAAAAAAAAATTACAGTATAAATTTAAGTATAAGTAAAAATCTATGTACCAGACATATCATATAAACTCGAATCTAATCTGAATTCGATCGCATGTGTCTACGTGAGAAAACCACATGTATGTCTTTTGGGTTTGGTAAGCAGATGGGGATTTAATGATTATGACAAGATGATATGACACTGCTGATTGGTTATTTAGTAGCTGACGGTGTTAGAACATTCAACAAGTAAGCAAAGAGTTGGAAGTTTACACCACCATGCTTCATACTTTTTATAATAACAGCTTTGCTTCACAGGGTTTGGGATTGTTGATTATAACAGTGGGCAGCACATGTGCAGTAATTTGAATGGAGATATAAACGGTTACTGTACAGATCAAACTAAAACATTGCTGTAATCCTGCTTCACTGTTTGGGTCTGCGTGGGTTTCCTTAAGGATCTATGGTTTCCTCTTACCTACTCAGCAGTATGTAAATTAGTCACTAGAAAAAGTAGATTGAATGGGCATGTGGGGTCTGCTGGTATCCCATTCAGGATGTATTTCCACCTAGTTGTCAGTGTTCTCCGAGCAAACCCTTTTCTCTGATCTTCATAACAACTAAACTTGACTGCAGTGACTGTGTCAAAGTTCACAGTATTTCAGACTTGGTCCACATCTTCACTTTCATATCGCTCACCTTGAGCAATGCTTTATTTTTTATCACAATCCTTCACAGACCTCAGTTATGCAGCACACATGAAATGGTTGTCTTGTGCACCTCAACTCCTTCAGAGTGGCTGTTGGTCTCGCCTTGGCTTCCTTCCCCAATCTCTGGATGATGTGATTCAGCCTGTACTTCCTCACCATGTATCCAACACTGCTCACTAGGATGTCCTCTTAGATATAATACTTACACTTTTTCAGACTAACAGTCTCTTAAAAGACAGAATATGTAAGGTGTATTTTGTTTAGAAAATGGGAGCTGTGTAATACATCACAGGCAAATAGTCGATTATATTATAAACAGGAAGTTGTGTCCATGTAAACAAAACATCTGGACCTCTAAGAATGAAGTGGCCTAAATACTTATGGAAGTTTTTGATTTTCTTCGAAGTCCTCATTCAACATAAGCGTTGATGTACCATGAGTTTGCGGTAAAAAAAATAAGGTCTGAAAGAAAGTGTATGTCATTTCAATCCCAGTAATGCTATAAGGAAAGGAACTGCTTTCCCATGAATTTGTTCTGTCTCTGAAACTGTGTATTACGCTGTAAGAACAGTTTATTAATATATCTTGAAGGCAAATATTTGAAAACCTTAACTTTCAAATGAGGCCATGGTGATCAAGAGATATGGAAAACCCTGCATTATTATACAATGTCAGTAGATTTATAATGTGCTGTCTCTGATAGATAGAATTATGCATGCGAGTGCAGATAAATATGCAAAAATATGTACAGCATGTTATATATAAGCGGATAAATGTAAAATAAATATAAAGGCTTTGGGCGAAGTATAAATGTGCGGGAGCTGAACGAATATAATCATATACGTGAACATATATTCACGTATATGATTATATTCGTTCAGCTCCCGCACATTTATACTTCATTTATACTTATTAGTGCAGGATGTGTGTAAGGCATAATATATGTATGTGTAGAGAATATAAAAATGTAACTGTTTTGATATGAATTTGAAACGTGAAACTATTTTTTTGAATATAAAACTAATTGTATAAAATTCTCGACTTAACGTCAATGGTTGATCTTCCGCCTTGCTGCCTTGGTCAATGAATTTAGAGCATGTGTACACGTGTTTACAGGGAAAACTTTAGGATTTAGTTCTTGGAATATGTCTGTTTACAGTGCTCATCAAATTCCAGGATTTGCCACAGAAACCGTGTTTTGCTGAGGCCTTCCATGTATTTAGGTTAAAAGTACAAGATCTAAATTGGAAACACTTACTGCAAACAGGAAGTGCAGTGTTGGTGATGTGGTAAAATATAACAATTAAAATGTATATCATGTGATAAGACTAAAGAAAAATGTTGAATGTTGGGAAAATGAACTAAAATCCGACATGGGGTGAACCTGCAGAACCTGCATTGAACAGAAACATGACAGAAATGGCGGTCAGCAACAAATATAATAGCATTAGCTTAAACATGACAGGGATAAAGACAGTGACAAGGTATAGAGACAGAACTCAATCCAAGCCTAAGGGAAAATGTTGACATGAAGCAACCTCAGTGGTATACTTAGAGCCTAGGGTGAAATCACTGACTGTTCCTGATACTGAGGAAATCTCATGTCCCAAGACTGGAAAGCCCTGGGGGTAAACATGACATAGCGGAGGTTCAGAGGGTGTGCTCAATACAGAGGGAGACTGCTGACCTAAAACTGGCTGGAGTCTGATGATGAAAGTTGAAGTTAGGTGTATTCTGGGGGGAATTGAACCAAAGTAAGGCTGAATGAAGCATCTAGCTGTTGCTACACATTGTATTTTTATTTGTCTTTTACAAAATTGAGAATTAGATCAACTGTAATAGCAACTAAAACTGAGGATCCTGAGAGATTTTTAGGAGGCACAGAGTACACTAGGGTTTATATCAGGACTGAGAAAGGAGTGAAAACAGAAATGAATAAGAACCGAAATTACAGTGCATATGCTAAGCCTGGGACTGAAGCTGTGGCACAGACACAAAGTCCCCCAAGCTGAGTTGATGGGGACCCTTAAAAACTGCCTCTCTGTGATTATTGGAGGAGCACTGCTGTTAAAAAAACCCACAATTTTCTTCCGTTGTCACACTGATTTGAACATTTATTTAACATTTTCCCTGCTGTTACATACATTCAATATTTGCTTGTGAAGAGAATTTGGCTGCACTTGTTTTGAGCTCAGTTTTCCTGCTCTTTTCTCTCATATTTTCATCGCAAAGACGCCAAGAACTGCAACCAATTTGAACAGGTTACAGGTTTTGGCCTGTAAAATAGCACCTGAGCTGAGTTAAGTGAAAGGCAACCTGACACCCCACTTTCTGAATCCTTCGACCGAAAGCTACATGGTGACCCTTTTTTTCTTGGTACAACCTTCAACCCTTGCACTTCAAGGTTTCGATCCAAATGTTAGGTTCCCAGCTCATTTATTAGTATGGTGGAAATATTTGCCTTTTTAGGAAGAGCTCATCTTACCAGATGTCCCAAATTTAGTCAAGATCTCAATCAAATTCATTCTCAAAAAGAACAGCCAGTGGCTTTTGTGCTGCCAAATCCACTGACAAAAGGACAAATTTGCTGGATCCTGTGACAAAGTCTTGTCAGAAAGAGGACAGTGAATGTGAACATGTGAACTGTGTGACTGATCTGTACAACCCAGACTCAACACACACTCGTACTCACTTTGCACCCCCATGTCTTCAGTACCACTCACATTACATCACTTTATTACTATAAACTGTTTACAACAGGTTTACTGGCAGCGCTATTTTTTTTTATTTTGTGTTTTGTGTATTTGTGTTGCACTGTCTTGTGTTGTCTTTGCAATGTTTGCACCAGGTTGCACACATGCCCTTTATGTGGCGAGGACACTTATTAGTCCTTAGCCCTGTGTTTTCTGTGATTGTTCTTGTATGTAGCACAGGAGGCACAGGAGGAACGTTGTTTCATTTCACTGTGCAATGCGTCATCTATATATGGTTGAAATGACAATAAAAGAGAGAATCTGTACATAGAATGCAGGAAGAGAGCTGGCTCTTCAGACCACCCATGCAGTAAGAAGACAAATATTCGTTATGATCTGATAACTCTTATTTACACGCTTATCCTAAGCAAACGTTTTGCTGTTGCTTTGATCATGTGATGATTGTCACATGCAGTATATGTTATACCTCAGTAATTTAATGACCCACAGCTACAATGATACAATGATCAAGATGAGGTAATTGGATATAAAAAAAAAGCCACACAGGCTTGGGATTAAAGTTGTTATTGCTGTAAACATGGTGACCGTCACCTCGATATGCCTCTGTGATTTCTCTTCTTTAATTTTAACCAGCAACCTGATACATTTTATTGGGCCTATATAAACAGCACAATTAAAAGGCAGATCATTCGGGATTATTATTCGGGATCTATTGATTTCCATGTAGACTGTAATTTGTAATGTGGTTTGTCACATCTAAGTGAAGTATTTGAACATTTATAAAGCAAACAATGCACAAAAATATAATAACAATCACCTCATCTGTGGAATCATCACAATAAAGGTTAATGTACACTGTCATAAAATACAGTTTTTACTTTTTCTGTTTTAAAGACTGTTCTGTTCTTATTCATCACTGTAATGTTCTTTTTTAATCAGGGTCTTTCTGAAAGCTGTCCTGTTCTTTTCTTCAGTTTGTTTTGTAAATACTGTAGTACTTTATGCTGGCGAGCTGCCCAGTGTTGCCCCGTGTAGTGTACGGTCCCTGGTGAGATCTTGATCTTCTGTTAGTGTTTGTGTAAATGTTCTCATGTTCTCTTCATGTCTGAATGGGTTTCCTCAAGGTTCTCCAGTTTCCTTCCCACCTCCCAAAAATATGTGTGCAGTGCCCAGCGTTTGACTGGAATTCCATACAGGGTGCATTCCCATCTTATACCTAGTGTTCCCAAGGTAAGTGAATTTTGTATTGTAACTCTTTTAGCTGATCTGCTTTTTCTTCATTGTATTATTATTTGTTTTACAGACACTTTTTTCCCAAAGAGGACAGGATATGGTTGCGTTCATCACCAAAGTCTAACCAATATCCCCCTCTAGTGGGTAAAAATATATTTAACCCAAGAGTGAAACAACATTTTGTTTTTATCTTTAAAAAATGTTATATATATGTAATATAAAGTATGATTAAGTCTATTGAATGTGTCATTTGGCAAACTGCAATTTAAAGGTGCATCAATTTATAGTCTGTCACATGGTCATTTTGGATTCAAAAGTTTTTTTATATATATATATGCCAAAAATATTACACAGACGTCTATATATTACATATATGCACTTGTAAGTCAAAAAGTGATGTCCATATGATAATTGTTGATACATAAAACCACATAATATTCCGCATAGTAAAATGAAATATTAAGAAAATAAACGCACGTAAAAGTCACGTGAATAAAGAATGAATCAAGTGTCAAATAAAACATCATGTGGAAATGTTGACAAGTGAAGTGTCTAAATGCCACATCTGTAAATGTATCATGTGACATTGTCTTTGTGCAGAAGGATATTAGTGTTTCCTGGCAAGATTGTCCATAATAATAATAATAATAATAATAATAATAATAAGTATCTTTTATTATTATTTGCTGTGGAAAATGGCACAATGGTAAATAATACTAAAATACAGATTGGTTTTGTCCTTATTTTGATTTTAGAGACAATACATTACACATAATAATGGAGACAGACAGCAGAAGAAACAGAGAGAGAGAGAGAGAGAGAGAGAGAGAGAGAGAGATTGAGAGAGGGGGGGGGAGAGGAGGATAAGAAGGTGAATGAAGTGCACAGTGCTCGGTGGGCCTGGGTCAGGTTTCTGGGTCACTCTCGGCAACAGCACTTTGTTCAGATTCAGTCTGGGTGACTGCAAATCACTGGGCCAGAACCAACATAGTCCACCCACTTCTGGCAAGTGTGTGTGTGTGTGTGTGTGTGTGTGTGTGTGTGTCACACTGAGTAGAGAGAGGGAGGAAAAGAGGGTGACACTCCTCCTGTAAAAGGTATAGCTTTATATCCAGTACATGAATCCTGATTCCAAAAATTGGTCTCTCGATTCTGACGGAATTAGCTGAACTCGAAGGAAAATCACAGGCAGCACAATCCTGACACATCTGGTAAATCGTCTTTCTAGAGTTTTCTGAGTAAAAGATCATTTCTAGGGAATCTTATTTCTGGGATTAAGACCAGATTGTGTATAATGATAGAGGTCAAATTAAAAATGAAATAATGCGAGCTGTTTCGGACGTGTTTTGAATATTGGTCAGATTTTAATTCACGAGTTAATAACATAATAATTAATATAGAATATTATAAATAATTAATGAATTATATTATTAAGTAATTGTGCACAATGCTATTTATTAATGAATAGCATTTACCACAAATAAGATGGTGGTATATCGCTTAAGACAGATACAGTCTTAGAGCAACTTCCTCTATTTTTTTTGTAACATAGCATATGCATTAGAGTAAATGTAGATGTGCATGGATATTACCTTTTCTCTGTTCAGACATATACATTCGAAAAGGGACAAGCATTAAATCTGGATGTCTGATGAGCTGTTTCATACTTGTATATCTTTAGTTGTTTAGTTTTATCTTTGGTGTCTTAACTGTGAATGTGTTAAGATTTATTTTGACTATCTATCTATCTATCTATCTATCTATCTATCTATCTATCTATCTATCTATCTATCTATCTATCTAAAAAAAAAAAAATATATATATATATATATATATATATATATATATATATATATATATATTTTTTTTTTTTTTACATACATACATATATATACACACACACACACACACACACACACACACACACACACACACACACATACATATATATTTACTGCATATATTAATTAATTTATATAATATTAATTTATATAAATTAATATTGCATAGTTTTTCCCCTTGTGTTGTGAGCCCTTTTTATTGCATTATTTATTTATTTATTTAAATTTTTTTTTTTAACACAAGAACGACAGTCCTATAGTATATACAAATGCATTTTCAAAGCTTTTCAAATTAGGATATATATATCAGACAGAGAGCCTGAGAAACCGAAAGAGAGAGATGAAAAAAGATAAAGAAGTAGAATGAGGCTTTTTAGGCAAATGGTTCAACAGCTACTCCTTTCTTTACAGGGTCATAGTGAACCCCATTAAGGGCTTACCACTCGAGCACAGCCTGAGCTGTTACTCTACCAGAGGCTAAACACACCTTGGGCTCAGATGGCAGACATGCCCTCTCTTTACAAAAGGGGAAAGGAGGGCAAACATGCAGACATATGCTAAGTGCAGCTACACCTAAAGCAAAGTTTTTGTCCATGTTTGAATTTTGCATTCGAAGACTTGATTAAAAACGATTACTTCTTGGAATCTTAGCTGCGACTGATTGTGTGGTTGTTGGGGTTGGATTGTGATAGAGGTTTTACCCTGTCTCACCCTATCTCTTCTCTAAGCTTGAGAAATTCAGGGGTATGGGGTGGTCAGGGGGCAAGCTGAGGGCCTTTGCTAAGTGAAAGGGTTGAGTGGATGGAAGGTAAAGTGAGCACAATGGCTGAGGCTGTTGAATAGTGGAGTAATACCAATAGGTCAGTGTGGAGTAGTTCACTCCAGAAAGACTCTTCAGTATCAAGATCTTGTATAATTTAGTTGCATGGCACTTTTTCGATGAAAAGTGAAAATCTAGCCTCCCAGCTGTTGATTATTTATTTTATTTTTTTAGAGATTCTGCCTATATTCGAATTTTTGAGTAATATGGTGTACTGTATGTGTTCTCCCTTCTGAACCCCAACTCATTAATATGTTCTTCGCTCATTTTACCTGAACAGATGATTCATTAGATAAGCGCTTTCCTCTAAAAAAAAAAAAGAAAGAAACAGCTCAGGTTTGGGCTATGGTGAGATTATCAGTGCTCTTTTGGGCAAAAGCTTTTTTGGAGTAACACCAAATAGCTTGGAATACATCTCTGATTCCCTGAGCTAACACATGGGGTAAATCTGAGATCTAAAAAACAGAGAGAAGGAATAGCCAAGAGTTAAAATTAGACCTTAGATGACTTTGTAGGTATAACAATTACTGACCGTGTCCCATCTGTTGCAGAGAATGTATACCCCACTAGAGGTGGGAAGTAATGAAGTACAAATACTTACAGTACTTAAGTAGAATTTTCTGGTATCAGTACTTTACTATTTCTTTTTTTAGACAACTTTTTAATCTCACTTATTAGATTTTTACAGCAATATTTGTAATTTTTTTATCTATCACTGGTGTATCAAACAATGAGCAGGCACAAGGCAACAAGAAGTTAGCGATGTAAACGTGACTGAGAACAGAGACCTTCCTGATCCCCTGATCATCATCATCATCATCTTTTCTCTGCTTGTGTTCTATATGGTTGATGTTCAGCCTGGATACATTCATTAGGTAACAAAATTTGAAATTAATTTTTATAAAATATATATACAGTATATAAACATACATTTATTCACGACGTCCTTTCTTTACTCAGATATAAATTAAATATTTAAACTCCACCAAAAAATATTTTTAATTAGTAAACATTTGATTTATTGATGTGCCAAGTCTCAAATTAAACACCAAAATCCGCCATAATTCACACAATTAAACCTCTGGGGGTCGACAAATGTGCTGACGCGTTTTGTGGCATTTTTCATCATAACGCCAAAACTAACCTAAATTACTGTCTATTTTTATCGTACGGATAAAAGAAATACATAATTCAAATCTGTAAAGGGTCTCCTTTTATTTGTACACTCATAATAACATCAAAACGCTGTGCTTTTGTAAAATAAAACAAACAGACAGGAAGCACTCACTGATGTCTGTCATCTCCCCTCACAAACACATAAATCAAACAACCTGAATCTCAGTGAAAACTTGCCTCACAGACATAATAACTACATGTTGCGAAAGCTCAAAATGTCTTTTACATAAACCAGTTCACATCGAATACAAAATTTATCTGATTATGTAATCTGTATGAAAGTTAGAAGAGGTACAGTTTCTCTGGTATCACCTCATTAACCGTCCGTGTGGAAACATATCAAAAGTTCTGTTTGCTGTCCGGATGATTTACGTACTTTAAACCACCATAATTACTTTAAAACATTTACAAGTATTTTTTTGTCTTCATGCTCAATGTTGAGTTTGGTTTCTCTAATAAAAACATACATTTGCATGAAGCATCCATATTTCTCTATGTCAATGTTGCTTGGAGTATTAAAAACAAAGTATTAATATATGGTACATTAAGTTGCGATTAAATATTTTAATTGATTGACAGCCCTAATATTAATATGACGTAATGTCCTGTTACCAGCATGACACTAAAACAGGTAGTAGTAATGGCTACTTTTTAGAGTACTTGTCAGAGCCCTAACTTCTATACTTTAACTTGAATGAAAAAAGTGTAGTCAGTACATCACCTTTTACCTAAGTATTTTAAAACATGAGCATCTGTACTTCTACTTAAGTGAAGGATGTGTGTACGTTTGCCACTTCTACACCAAACCCCAATGTGCTTTAGTGTGAAAATAGAACCACTAATATACAGAAATTATTTGGTGGATGATCGACAGCCCATCAAAGAATGGCACACGGAGGTGTTATTACAATTCCACCTATAATACTCAATCTGATACACTTGAACCAGCATTATCAACTATTATGCCTTAAGCAATGGTATACCATTATAGGTGAAGCATCTATGTAAGGGTATGCTGGTATATTCAATGTAATTGACCATTGTTTAAAGGAACAGTTTTGGCGCACCTTCGCATAAAGTCCCTTGAACCGTAATGGAATGAGGAACACCATTCATTCATTAGATTTTACTTAAAGTGGGTGTTTGATAATGGTGGTGGAGACACTTTCTAACACTTTTGTCCAAAATCCTTGTTAGGTGGTGAACCACAGTGGGGACCACATTGAGACACAGCATAAGATTGACATAATTATCAAACCATTCATTCCCTTATCTACGGTATAATGTCTATATGGACAATAGAGCTGTGAGTTCAATGACAGAATGAAGCAGCATAAATCATTCAGCCTGCTTTTGGTAACATAACATCTTTTTCATCCAGTGTCCAAATCCCTACGATTGCTGCTTAAACCCTAAAGCTTGGCACCTGGTCGTTCACTGGGGTTTGATAAAAGTGCTGAAGAAATTCTTCCCATATTGAATGACTAGCCTCAGTGCCCTGACTCCAGCTGGCAGCCTGTGTCTTTTTTCTTGTTTTTTGGCTGTCTACTAGATGGAGTGATTCATGAGGGTGCTGTATCCCATGTCATGGTACACATGAGAGGTAAAGAAACTTGGCCACTGTTACAGGGTTCTGCATTGGCCAGTTCTGGGGCATTAGGATTGGGGTCCCTATTATCACATTATTTTTAATGGATATTCAATATTGTTAATCAAATGTATAATCTTAGAATTGTATATCAGCAAAACCCAACAAACATTTTCAGCATATGTCGTTATACAGAGAGAATCTTTTACTTATCGATTTATACAACTGAGTTTACATTGAGCTGAGATTACAATCTCTGAGCAGAGATGGCAAAAGTACACACATCCTTTACTCAAGTATCAGAGATACTCTGGTAAGATTATGGTAAAAGTTGAAGTACTGACTACACTTTTTACTCAAGTTTATTACCTGTTTTAGTGTCACGCTGGTAACTGGACATCACGTCATATTAATATATTAATACAAAAGAATTTCTAATTATGTTACCTAACAAATGTATCCAGGTTGAACATCCATCATGTAGAACACAAGCAGAGTAAAGCTGATGATGATCAGGTGATCAGGAACGTCTCATCCATGTTAGCCCCGTACATCTTGCTGCCTTCTGAATTGCTTGTTGTTAGCTTTATAGGCTATGGTGCGTAAAAGTGGGGAAATGATACACCAGTGGGAAATCTAAAAAGCTGTGCAACGACAAGAAATAGGTTGATGGGCTGAAAACGGCACGCAATGTGAAGATAAAATATTGTTCATGTCACCAAATAGATTAAAACTCAAGTAATGGTTTATGGAGCCTGGTTTACAAAGGTAAGAAGTAGAAAGTACAGATATTTGTGTAAA
Source organism: Silurus meridionalis (assembly GCF_014805685.1). Taxonomy (NCBI): domain Eukaryota; kingdom Metazoa; phylum Chordata; class Actinopteri; order Siluriformes; family Siluridae; genus Silurus; species Silurus meridionalis. The sequence goes on from NC_060903.1 coordinate 15,063,768, forward strand.
TAATTTAATGAGTGAAAGTCAAAAGTTAAGTGTAGTGAAGTGAAGTACTGATACCAGAAAAATCTACTTAAGTACAGTAACAAAGTATTTGTATTCATTGGTACTTCCCATTCTCTGTCATTGAGCTCAATCTCTAGTGTTATTGAACACATGAAGATTTTATTTACACGTTTTATTTTGCTTTGAATTAGGCAAATAATTACTTTGACATTAAAAAATCTGTGGGTTTAATTTTGTCATGCATAAAACCAAAATGGTTTGACCCTTTATTGCACCACACATTTTACCCTGAATAAAATATTTTAGTTAAAAAGTTTTTTTATTAGCTAACCTAGCGATAACTATAGATATAGAGCCCTTATATTGTTCTGAATGACTCACTGGGACAAATAATAACCCTATCAGAGTTTTTGTGAGCCAAAAATCCAGTGGGCATTTAAATTTTGCAAGATATAAATAAAGGTTGGTCATTTCTTGGAATTTACTGAAGCAAAATTGTGAAAATTCTTCATTTCTTTCATTATGCACAGATCCAAGATGGCTGTACTTTGCATTCGATCAGTCATCCTGGCAGTGACTATACTGCTTTTGTCACCCATGAGCGATGCCATTAAAATAACCCCACGGCCCAAGTACCAATACACCAAAAAGCCTCCTCGAGATCTGGCCCACACTACCACACATGGCAAATCCACAGTCACTGCAAGAATAGTGGATTATACCAAGGCGAAAGACCGCGGTTCTTCTGTTAGTACAGAAAGTACCACAGTCCCTGCTAATGCATATGTGGGCTACCACCCAGACACCACGGTTGCACCAAACAGTTTGCAGGATAACTACACTTTGGACTATACAGAATGTTACCTCAACGTCTGTGAGTGCTGCCCTCCAGAACGTGGACCTGCTGGACCTAATGGAGACATGGGACCTCCAGGTTAGTGGATATATAATGCAACACACTGTGTTTGTAGTTTATTGGACACTTGTCTTACGAAGCTGAAGATTAACAATCACCATTTGAAGCAAGCAATTGGTTATTTTAAAGACAACTTGAGTATATCAAGCTTGTGAACTTGCAAGGTGGTATCAAAAGGTTTTGGGACTAGCTCTGTTTACAAGAAAGTACTTTATTTATTTATGTTTACACACTACCACCTTTAAAATAGACCCCTTGCCTAGCAGAAATGTGTCCTGAAAGTCTTCTTTTCGAAGTGGGTTAAACACCCTCTGCTATTCACGTTGGAATCAAAGTGGCAACCTTTAAACTAGATCTTCATCTTCGGTAAGAGAGTGAAGTGGGTGCGGAAGTGAGATCATGTTGCCTCCGACAAGAGAAACTTGTGAGGAGAGCTCGGTGACGGTGTAAACATGAATCGGAACAGGTCAGATTAGCACCAGTTGCACAGCTATCGATGTACACAGGCCGATGTCTTTTGGCACACTGGCTTATAAAGGTCGGTGCTCCCTGTGACTTTGCGTGCAGCCTTGTGCTGACATCTGTTGGCATGTTACAAAACTAGTCTCAAAACATTTTGGTACCACCTTTTATGATTTACTTCAAACATGAACTAGGCTAATCTTATCTATGTGTAGGACCTCCTGGACAAAAAGGGGACCCAGGACTCAAAGGGGCTATAGGACCAATCGGTCCAAATGGGACACCAGGATTGAAAGGTGACAAAGGTGAGAACCTTAAAGGGCAGGTGTAATAATGAACATTTGCAACCACAGATAATCTTTGTTAGACAGTTATGATTATTATGATATATTAGATCATACTGTGACAATGTGCATGTACCCACTAACAATTCTTTAGGAGAAAAGGGTGAGAAAGGAAGCAGTGGATTTGCAGGCTCTCCAGGCAATACAGGGAAGGCTGGACAGAAAGGTATATGTCATACATTATTCTAACAATAAGATACATGTAACATGTTTATTACAAGAAGATATACTGTATTACTTGCATTTTTAACTTTATATAGGTGATACTGGACTTAAAGGGGAAAAAGGTGCAGGCGGTATGCCAGGACTCAAAGGTGCAAAAGGTGAAAAAGGAGAGCCTAGTGAAAACGTAACTAAGGGCGACAGAGGTGAGGCAGGTAAAGACGGACCGCCTGGACCACAAGGCATAATTGGAGACAAAGGTGAGAAGGGTGAACGGGGAGAATGCGGACTACTGGGAGAGAGAGGACAAAAAGGAGAACCAGGCGAACCCGGGCCCTCAGGGATTAGAGGCGATCCTGGTTCTTCAGGGCTACATGGAATGCATGGAAACCCTGGCATACCTGGAGAGCGTGGTGAACCTGGGAACCCGGGAATCAAGGGGGAGCCAGGACCACGAGGTCTTGAAGGGGCTCAAGGTATCAGAGGTCTAAGAGGTCCTAAAGGTGAAAGAGGTCCCCCAGGAAAGCGTGGTGAACGTGGCCTTCAAGGCATCAAAGGGACGTCAGGGGACACAGTGGGCCAAATACGCTCTGCCTTCAGTGTAGGTCTTTACCCAAGCAAGTCATTTCCACCTTCGGGCTTTCCAGTGCGTTTTGACAAGATCTTCTACAATGGAGAAAACCATTACGACGTTGCCACTAGCAAGTTTAATTGTACCTACCCAGGGGTTTATGTCTTCTCCTACCAGATAACTGTAAGAAACAAGCCTTTACGTGCGTCCTTGGTTGTAAATGGAGTGCGGAAGTTGCGGTCGCGGGACGCACTTCAGGGTCAGGACATTGACCAGGCCTCCAGCTTGGTGCTTCTAAAGCTTACTGCTGGAGACCAGGTGTGGGTGGAGACCCTTAGGGATTGGAATGGGGCCTATTCAAGCAGTGAAGATGACAGCACCTTTTCAGGGTTTTTGCTCTATCCTGACTGACATCAAGACAAACCACAGTCAGATGTTGCACTGAAATCTACATAACCATCAACTGTAGGATTGAAATACAGAGATACAGAAATCCTATTCCTAACCACATTTGAAGGAATTCTGACCAATCCCTTTTGCTCGTGCAAACTCTCTGGACCAATCCTGCAAAAGAATGATTTTTTTTTTTTTTTTTTACATACCTCTGATATTTCCCAAAATATAAACAAAACAGTACTTTTAATCATATATAGCCAGGAGGAAACAGTTACCAAGGATGAATGTATAAATGCTGTGAATTCATTGTACAGTGCGCAAACCACTGCATCTAACATGCTCTCATGTTAACAAATGCAGTGTTACATCATGCCGCCTACCCTTGTGTTTGGGAATGTGAAAAACGGCCACTCCCATGACCATTTATGTTGGGTCCGGCAGGATCCCAGTCCTGACACACACCACTTAAACACTATGACTACTTACCATAAGTAACCTGGTGTTTATATCTTTATCAGGCTACACTTACACTACATATTCCAAATACAGATTCCTGCTATTTTTAGTCAGATATGACTATCTGGTTTTTGTGAATTTATTTTATAAAATAAACAAACAAAGCTCTGATAAACACCATACAACATAACAAATATGTCCATATTTGGGCATTGTATGTATTATAATAGGCATTAGTTAAAATAATCAGAAGTTTGTCATCTACAAACATATGCTGTATAACCCCATATTTGTTATTCAATTTGACCAAAGCTACTATACGCCAATGATCACCATTATCTTTGTACGTCACCAATGATGAACCTTGTGTATTACTTTATTATCTTTAATAGCCTGTTATATGCTGTATAAGCATGTCCATTTGTTTATTGATAGCTTGTAAAACAAAATCATTTATTATACATACATTTTATAAAGAAAAAAATGTATTGCTTTTTTTTTTCCAGATTTAAAAATCAGCCAATCATGCATGTGTATTAAAATCAAATAGAAAAACAAACTCTGTCTCTCTCCTTGCAAAATTGCATATGATGAAATGTGGTGTAGAGGTTTACACTAAATCAAAATAAAATTTGCATGATCGAAATCTAGTATAAAACATACACATTATATTAGAGGATTGAAATTGTGATAACATGGATGGGAGATGAGAAAGGTAGAAAACAAAGGAATAGGAATATACTAAAACCATGACGAACTTGGATTAAAGATGAACAGCTGTCTTGCTTTGCCTGTTCCTGGTCTGGATCATGGCTCTATTGGCAACTAAGAAGAATACAGTGATTTTGGTAAAGTGTCAGTTGTCAACGTCTGGGTCAAACATTTTTTTTTTTTTTTAATTAGCACATATTTCTTTGCTGACAGATTGTACCTATAATAGAAATTATAATCTAATCAAATATAATGAATTAAGAACCTGCACTAAAATATTCAGCCGTGTCAGATTATAAAAAAAAAAAAAAAAAAACCTTCAGAAACTTACATTTTGTGGACTACAAGACCCTAAGTGAGAGCTTATTACTCCACCTCTCCAAATTCAGGGACCTTATACGGACTTTGCAGGTGTAGGCTCCAGTATCATCTTTGCTCACAAATGAGATGACGTACGTGTCTTGGGCTGAAGCAGGTCCTAGCCGCTCACCATCTTTCAGATAGAAGTATTCTAGATTCAGGTCTGCTTCTCTAGCATTTACTTTGGTGATACAATTGAAGCTCACTTTGGTGCCACGCTTCACCACACCCCGACCTGAGACAAACTTCATTTCAGGAGTCTCCAATTTATCTGTAGTTAAACAGGTAAGATAAGTTTTGGCATGTTATATTTTAGACATGTTGGGTGAGTCATGAGATCATTAAATAACTACGAGCTTCCACACAATTTTAACAACATTTCATAGCACTTTTATGCCTCCAAGGAACAAAGGATTTTGGTAACTTGGAATCAAATTTTTAAAAAATGTCTTACCTAATACATTCAAAAGAGAAGGCAAAGACTGGGAAGACTGATATTCCTGGTTCGCAAGCCACATGGCCGTACATTTGTACATGCCTTTATCCTCAAGTGTAAGGCTGCTTAACACCAGGTTGCTGCCTTTCTGCCTCTGGATCTCCACCTCACCCTTGTAGAAGATAGCATCCGACAGGAAGGCACCATCACGGACACGGCAGGTCAGAGTTGCTGTTTCTTGGATAAGCAATGGCTCATATGAGGTTTGTAAAATAGCCCATCCACCTACAGGAGAGTGTAAATAATAATATAAAAAAATTCTACGCTCAAAAGAATTCACTCAAACACATTTTTAAGTATCTTTACCATCAACATCTATATTAAGTGGGTCACTTGGAATCGTCTCCACGGTGTACGGCCAATCTGTTATCAGCTTCTGTCCTTTACAGGTATACTTTCCACTTTGAAGGACTCGTGCCTTCTTTAACTGGTACACCTCTGAGGAGCCTTCGAGTTTACCCTCGTGGAACCACTCGTACGTCCAACTGGCCAAAGGGTCATCGGGGACACTGCAAGTCATCTCCACATCTTGCCCTGAGAAGAAATGGTGGTATCCCAAACTCACTGTAGCTTTGGCTTTCACTGGGGGTGGAGTGGGGTCTATTTCTGTAAATTGAAGGAATTAGTGACTCAAATCTAACACAATCAAACCAAGAATAACTCGCAAGATCACTCTTTCGGCACTTTAAACTCATTTAGTAACCACTGTACCGTATTTCCGAAGTCGTAATACGTACCATCGAGCCGGACACTTGAAAGCAAGGTTAAAAAAACTGCAGAAAGTAAGGAAAAAAAGTGTCAATACAAACCTCATTATAAACATCTTGCTCATGATAGACATCTTTGCGCACACACTCACCAATGACGTTGTGGAAGAAGGTCATAATTGTCGCTTTCGCTGCTCTCGGATCTGCGATCTGCTTTAAAAATCTCACCTAAGCTGTCTGAAAGAGATCCAGAAACGTCCCCTATTTATATGGCTCAACTGCACAAAAACAGGAAAAGCATCTCTTCCTTTACCGTAACAGAAAGAAAAAAAGCTAGCTTCAGCAAAACACATAGTCCCTTGTACAACCTGAGTGAAAGAATAGCTGGAAATGCCTGCTCAGTACATTAGAAATAAAAAAAACCCACACAGTTTATTCTTTCATTTCTTCTCAGGCTTTAATTCTCAAGTTTTGTAAAGATTTCACTGCATAAACAACGTTGAAGTAATATATGCAGTGGATGCATGTGGCAAAAAACGTCTCGTCAATGACAGATCATAGTTTTCAGATGCATACATTACAGACTTTTGATGCACTCTACAACTATCAAGTAAATACAACCATGCCCAGTCCTATAACCTTTTTTTAAACTACAGTTCAGGTCATATATCATCAAGCATTTCAGGTCACAGACCTTAAAGCATACTCAGAACAAATAAAAGAAGAGGCATTTGGCGTTCATCTTCCCAGAATGAAAATTTTTTAAATAAAAGGTTTACTTAAAACCGATAAACAAATAAAAAAAAAAAAAAAAAGCCTGCTCTCTATCCCATACTGCAGAATATGCAAGACGGTTATGCATATATGCAAATGGGTTTTTAAAACAGAAATCAGGAAGTGCCAAAAGTCCAAGCCATTGAAACTAAATTTATTGGGCTGCTGTTTCAGCAAATCCTAATACAAAAAAAAAGAAACAATTTGAATGTGGGATTTAAGCTGTAGTGTGTATTGAAACGAAAAGAAAAATCTGTACTATATGACATGCACTTTTGGGGATGAGCTGGTGTGTTTGCTAAATGAAACCTGTTCACAGTGCATCCTCATAAACTACATCATTAGAACACGATACAGAGTGCGCATGTCGGACGACACGACACGAGAATTCATTTCGAACCGCTTCGATTTTGGTTATAATCCACGGATGAAAAATCGACTGCAAGACCACAATACCGATAAACAAAATCCATACTCTAATAAATAACAAAATCTGTGTATAAGAGCAAATCCTGCATAAATTCAAATCGTCTGTACAGAAGATGGTACATCCCTGATTAATACTTTCATTCTACATACTCGTATTTTCTTATAAATAGAAAGAAACAGGAAGATTGCGGAGTAAAAAAAAACGCTGCATTAAATACAATTTCAGTTTTTGTTCAACTGAATTTTTCTTGAAGCAAACGGGAAAAAAAAAGTGCATAAATATACTGGAGCTACCTCGAGATATAAGAAGTTGCCATGACTGAAAGGATGTCTGAGAGAGTTGGCTGACACTCAATGAGCTGTGAATGCACACAGAGGCCACGTTCATTATAAATGGTCCAGAATAACCTGCTCTACCTGCCTTGCAGACATTGAATCCAACTTGGCTTCGTCACACAGGAGCCATGTTTACTAATTAAATATGGCCTCTTGAATTTTTAGAAACCTTTAGTAAAGCTGTCATTTTTTTATTCTGTCTTTAAATCTGTGTCACTTCTTTATAAATGTCCAGAATCAACCAATATTTATATTATTATTATAGCTGGGGTCAGCAACGATACAGCAGCCCTGAAGCAGAAAGGGTTAAGGGCCTTGCTCAAGGGCCCAAATATGTCCGCTCGGCAATACTGGAGCTTAAACCCCTCGAACTTCAGTTACCAGTAACTTAGAGAATAGCACATCTAATGCATCACCATCCGAAATATCCGGTGGCCATTTTGAATTTTGCTTCACCTACACAAATTTAGGTGACGTTTTTCTTCTTACTGTGTAGCTCGCAACCTTTACAGGGGCGGGTAATCATTTATAGTCTGTAAATGTAATCAATTAAATGTGCCTTTTGTTTGGTTCAGGAGGCGGAGCTAAAAAAAAAAAAAAAATCGATGAGAGCCAAAGTGAACTTACTTAAGTGTTTTAGTGCCACATACATTTTTTTTTTTTTTATAAAAATGATAATAAAGAATAAAGAAGTAGCAGAAGAAAGTCAAAATATTTTGGAAATAAAGTCACACAAATAATGTCATAGCAGTATGAGAATAAATACGAATTTACGAGAATAAAATCGTAGCGATATGAGAATAAAGTCCATACACCACAACGCATTGGGACCCCCAGCTGAAGTACTGAATCATTTAGGATCGATTTCTTGGATCATCATCCTCTTAGTCTCTTGAGAAACAACATCTCTTCAAATAGCATGCAGGTGTAACCATCGATGTCTGACTTTTTCTTCTGAATAAATTAAGTTTCCTACTTAACCGCTAATTACAACTCGGTGCTGATGCTCCAAAAGAGAAAGGATTTCCTTATTGCTAAATCCTAACCTAAAGTAGAATTTAACCAAATCCTCCACATACATTTTTTTTGCGAAACAGTGAAACGTTTCTGGAAATTCTATGATTGTTCTTCCAATATTACCACTAATTCCGTATTTCTAGAACTTTATTTTTCTCAAAATATTACGTCTTTATTCTCGTCATCTTTGATATATTTTTTTTTAAATGTACGTGGCACTAAAACGCTGTCGTAAACTAGCCTGTTGAATCCGATCACGTTTTTTTTAAATGAATTATTTCAATATTGCTTAAAAGTAACACCTTTTAAACGTTACACACTGAAGTTTTACGATTGTTCTACGTCACTGGTGACGGAAAATCTCTCGCGTGGTCACTCAATCACAACATACGGAGTTTTATCTAAATCGTAAATGCTGAGCCCATGGCGTTCAGCTGTAACAGAATAAAAAACAAGAATAAAACATGTGCAAATCCTCTACTAACGTAAAGACGAGGAGACAAATTGCTGACGGAGTGAAGTCGTCTCCCACTTCACACGAGCCTGCAATCAGTAGGACAGTTACAAAGTGGGTGGAGTGATCTGGGACAGAGCTACCCTGCGAAAACCTGAGGCTGTAGAGGAGGAGGAAGCCCCTCGCTGTCTACATTGTCCGAGTCAATTGCAGAGGTGGAAGGAGCGGAAGAGTCCAGCTGAAGCCCTCCGAGGACATCCTGAACTGGGGCCTCTACGCCGTCGCCCCAATCGATGAGGTCATTCTCCAACCTGCCCATTCTGGGTCCACTCTGTGATGAAGAGGACGAGGGGAAAGAGATTCCAGAAGGTTGTGGCCTTTCAGGGGAAGCCTGGTCAGACATGTACAGTTCAAATTCCTCTGGGGTCAGGTTTAAGGATTGAGCATCGAGCTTCTCGATGAAAGCGATTGCACAGCACTAAGTAAGAAAGAGAGAAAGAGAGATTCAGTCATGCCCCCTTTAATATGTTTCTTAATCGGACGCTCAACGTTTGTGAAAAACTGCCGTCAAAATTCTCTTTATACGAGGTGGTATCAAAACGTTTTGAGACAATTTGCCGCTAACTGACCACGATTTCATCATTGACAGCAAGTTAGAACAAAGAGCAAACGTGAAATTCCACGTGAAACTGGGCAAATCTGCCACAGAGCCTTTTGACATGAAGTACGTTCGACATACAGCGATGCTACAACGCGCCAAACGAGGTGTTTTAAGTCGCACGTTCGCTTCAAGAGTGGAAGAACGTCGCGGGAAGACGGCGAGAGATCAGGAAGACATTCAACAAACTCAACCCCCCTAAAATGTCGAAACCATTTGACAACTTGTGCATGATGATCGTTGGAGAACGATTTGATCTCCGATCTCACTTCCGAACCCACCCTACTCGCCAGAATTTGGCTCCTGAGAACTTCTTCCTCTTCCAGAAGATGAAGATCCAGCTCAGGTCACCATTTTTTGACAAGATCAAGCACGAATCGCAAAAGGTGCTTGACATGCTTTAAGAAATAAGGTTTCCGAGACATATTTCAGAGTGGCAGGAACGCTTGGAGTGCTGTATTGGTGTGCAAGGGGACTATTTAGAAGGTGATGGTGTGTAAACGTAGATAAATAAAGTACTCTCGTGTAAACAGAGTGAGTCTCGAAACGTTTTTAATACCACCTCCTAAATGCTATCATAGAACTAACTTCCTGTTTAAAACGTTCTACAAGCGTCTCAAGTTGAAAGGCTCACCAGGTTGGTGAAGTAATATCCATCCTCTCCGCTCATGAGGCGTCTGGGGTTGCAGAAGCGCGTGATGTACTGGATGTTGGACTGCAGTCGGGGTGGGTTGGCCCTCAGCACCACGTAGATAAGAACTGGGAGAAAGTCGTCAGCTGAGGCGGCCTCTCTCTTGCTGCGCTTGATCGCACTGAAGATGTGCTTGCTGCACCTGGTGACGTAACCCAGCTTATCCCTCGGTACATGCCTGGAGTCCATCTCGATTATATCTGCAGCAGGAAGCATTAAGGTGCGTTGTTCAGTGGGGCTTTGCATGGATCATCCCAAAACAAAATGACAATCATTCTAAAATCTAAATTCCTAATTCTATAACCTACAGAAACACACACCCAGACTTACCCCATAACCCAAGCACACAAAATCACGCACATTGGGTTACCACTAGAGGTTGAACGATTAATCGTTCTGCTGATTAATCAGCACCTATAGTTGATTGCTGAAACTACAGCAAAAGTTGTCAGCAAAAATCCATCAGCAAAAATCTATATAGATAGTTTTCCGACTTCTGGTCTGCTGTTATTAAAAGCGGCCTCTAGTGGCGAAACACAGACACCACATGCGGTTTGTCTTTACTTGTGAGACCGCGTGCTGCACAGAGTGCTACATTTATTATTTATAATTTTTTTTTATTATACAATTATATTTATTCATTTATATATTCATATTTGATTCCTTATATTCCATATTTTATATTCCATATTTTCATAATTCTGTACTACGGCATGTACCTAGCTGTCGGTAAAATCGGGCGACCTCTAGTTACCACTTAACCCAAGCACACTTGGGGTATGTGACAGGTGAATGACCGGAAATACACCAGAAAGTCCTCCTCTAAAACGGCTCAAAAAATAAATAAATAAAAAATTAAGGTTTTGGAGTGGCCTAGTCAAAATCCGGACTTAAATCTGATTGAGATGCTGTGGCATAACCTTAAACTAGCCGTTCATGCTTAAAAACCCTTCAATGTGTATGAATTATAACAATTCTGCAAAGATGAATGGGCCAAAATTCTTCCACAGTGATGTAAAAGACTCATTGCGAGTTATCACAAATGCTTGATTGCAGTTGTTAATGCCAAGGGTGGCATAACCAATTATTATATTTAAAGGCAATTACATTTCAAGGTAGGGTCAGGTAGGTTTGGACAGCTTTTTTCCCTCTTTTAATGAATGAAATCCTCGCATACAAAATGCATTTCGTATTCATTTGGTTTACCGTTGTATAATATTTAGATTTGCTTCATGATCTGAATCATTGAAGTGTGACAAATATAAAAAAATAAAACGTTTTTACAGCAGTATTCCTCCAAAAAAAAAGATGGAAAAAAACAATAAAACTGTTTGGTCTTCTTTTAGCTGCAATAAGTATCTTATAAACGTAACACGCAACATGCAATGCAAAGCAATTAAGGAATATAATAATATTCAGTGTTCTGCTGCAAAGCAAACCTCAGGTTTACACAAATGCACTTCCAGGAAAACGGCGAGGCCCAAGTTTCACATTCAGAGGTTCAAAAAGTGTTGCAGGAGACATTTTTACAAACATTTGGTGGGAAAAAGTCTCCAGAATCCGTATCAGGTTCTGCTTGGGAAAAGCCTTAAGGTTGAGGACGTAACAGATATGAAACCAGATATGAATAGAGCTATCAATAGACTGCTATCACTTCAATACAAAGTAAATAAGCGAGAGAGAATCTGCTGAGGATCGAACTGTTTATTGCTGCTATAAAGTAAGTGATAACATTAACATTAAACGTAGCTAAAAATGGATGAAAGGTACAATGCGTTGTTGTTTAACAATTAAAAAAGTGGTTTGCGTTTGTCAAATCATTGTAGTGTCAAAGAAGAAAACCACTAAATGGTGGTAAAAGGTTCGTTCCAACAGACTTACCGGTAATGGCCTTGTCCAGACTGTCTGACACTGCAGGGTTTTCCTCTTTTACTGGGGCACAAAGCATCTCAACTGTAACCCAGTGCAAAGCCCTAAACACACACACATGCTTTTAATTCAATTTCAAATACACAAATTGCTAAAGGTATTAGTAGGTGACTGGCTACTGCTCTCCTCTGATCTGTCTACCTGATTCTCTTCTGAATCGCCAAATCTTTGACTTCGTCATCTGTGGATTCAGGACAAAACGACTGTTCATACAACTGCAGCGTTATGTACTTCTCCACTTCATCCATTACTGCCTCTACTCGCTCTGGACTTCCTGTCACACACACACACGCAAAAAAAAACATGTAAAATCTCATTCACAATCACATCACTTATAAACCCTTATAGGTCTTAATGTTATACTTTTCTGTTAGTCCTGTACTCGAGTACCTTTGAAGACGCTGTGTAAGCGATCAGCCAGGTTCTGGTAAAAGTCTTGCACAGACTCTGAGAGGTCCTCTGCACCGAGATCCTAAAGATAATGCCGGAGAAACTCGTGTATATCACCTGACTAGCAAACACCATGCATTTTAGTTCAACTGGGAACATACATTAGTTAGTTAAAAATAGCACCTATGATGCAAAACTGTGTTAGCATGCGGTACTGTTATTAGTGTAGCAATGCTTTGGTGTAAGCGGCGTACAGACGATCCCAACCTTATGGACGAGTTCATACCATGAATTTGTTCGTAAGATGTTACCGTGTTCGTTATTGACTATGAATATCTCCTCATGTTGCGAGATTTGAAGCTTGCATTCAAACTTTCAGTGCTGTATGTTGCATTTATATTTTCATTCATTCATCCTTAGTACCTGCCTGATCAGGGTCATGGGAGCAAAATACTATGCTATGACTCTGGCAGGTACAAACTTTGCAAATAACAAATAGCTTCCAGTTTAGGCCACACCCACTTTAAGTTTAAATCCACACTAAACACATACATATTCATAGTTGCACTGTATTTTACAGAATTTATATACAGACTTTGCTTCTTAAAAAAACGGTAAAGTACAATTTAAGTACCTTCTTGTAAGCCACGCTGTGAACGAAAGCATGGCACTGTGTAAAAATTTCACGTCCAGGTTTTTGCATAGGCTTCAGGAAATCGATGAACTGTTTCGAAGCTTGATCTGATTCTACAACTGGCTGCTTGCTGATGGAGGTGGTGGGAGCTGGCTGGCTGGGAACGCTGACATCTGGTGAGGGGAAACAAATAGTAGTTAATCATATATTGCGTCATAATTACCACTATATTCTATGTTTCAGATAGCACATCAGGCAATAATGCATTAAACATAATGAGCTTTAAATGTGTGGTAGATTTTTTGATGGTTGAAATGACACTAAAATAACAAATAAATATTAATGTCAGTATAATATGTTGTCAGATGTCGTTCGCTTACAGTGCTTTTCAAAAGTTTGGAAACCTAATATTTGATGTGTTTTGAGAGACACTTGAAGGTTTCTTTCATTTATATGCAACAAACTAGAACATTTAATGGTATGAAGATTTACTTTGACCAAAGAAATATATAAATATACAGATGTTATACAGATATACACACTGCTGGCTTCCTATTTAGCTTCTCTAAACTTCTGTGACCTTGTGATAGTTTGCTCTATTAAAATAAAACGAACATGCGTGTGTCTCAAAAACAATAAAAGCCTAGAAGTTTCCAAACTTCTGACAGAGAATTTATATGACCCCGATTTTCTTCATAGAAAATAAAATAAGCATGTGCAACGTCTTTTCCTGTAAGGAAACAAAGTGCAATTCGACTAAAAAGCCAAAGAATGCTGACAGTGTAAGAGCATGAACTCCTGCGTGCACACACCCTTTCCCTTACAGCTCTTGAATGGATAAGAAAAAACACATGTCCAACATTATCCCTCCAGTAGGAACGCTGTTAAAGAAACAGTATCTGACTGACCCGTCAGGTTTATCACTTCACACGTGATCGTGCTTGGGAATGCAGCGTGATTGAATCGGAATAACAAAGCAACAATCTGTTCGAGGAACAGCTGATACCACAAGTGATCTGGCGTGAAACATATCCAACATCATTCCCTGAGATAGAGCTGGTCAATGAGTCACTTAAGGCATTTAAATACAATGATACCGCATTCTGTGTGTCTAATTACCGCTGCGTGACTAATCACAGGTTTATGTTAGCGCACTTGGTTTAATATGTTGTTTCTGTGGTAACTGCTCATTCACATGGACCTAAATGAAAAGGCAAATCAGGATCTAATAGCAAATGGCACTTTTAAATCAAATAAGCTGTCCCATATTCTCCATTTTGCATAAACCGCTTGTGCAAATGTATTTGCTCTTTACCCTTTTCCTGTCATTGGCTTGTTATCTGACTGTGTTCGCCTGTTTTGTGTCTATGTTTTTTAAAAGTAATATATAATCATTAATAAAATGTTTTTTCATGTGGTAGAGGTTTTCCACTATTGGAAAGTCTTCAGGACTGATATGTATGCTTTGTGGTTTCTGTAACTTTTGTTTTGTGGCATTTTTTACCTCAGGAACTAAATTATTTCCACTTCCAACATAAAACAAAACTATAAACAAGCCTGCATTTAAATGTCATTCTTTATTAAATAAACTTTCTTTCGGCTTCTCCCATTAGGGGTCGCCACAGCAGAAATCTGTATGTTTGATTTGGCACATGTTTTTACGCTGGATGCCCTTCCTAACGCAACCCTCCCCATTTATCCGGGCTTGGGACCGGCACTAAGGCTTGTGCAACCCTAATGGCTGGGGTTGGTTCTCTGACCGGGGATCGAACCCGGGCAGCCACGGTGAGAGCACCAAATCCTAACCACTAGACCACCAGGGAACCTGTCATTTGTCATTCTTTATTAAATAAAAACTGCAAATTGCTAGTCTTTGGTAGTCTATCCCAGTCATTATTGATGGTGTTTTTATTCCACATACAAGTCTCAAACACTTTTGTAAAAGATTCATAGTGACATTGGTGTGGTTTTAGCAGCAGGGTAATGAGAACTTCGTTCTTTAAATGTACTGTAGATAAGTATTTAAGAACTTGAGTCAGGCAGATAAGGTAGAATTAAAAGTAATCCAATCTAACGGACAGGAAATCATGTGTAATCACATCTACCATGGTTTTAAGTGAACAGAATGTCCCTTAAAGATATTACAGCTTTACAGACGTTAGTCATACGATTTTTACGCTGTGCTCAAACATAAATCATAGACTTTTTATCAAAAGTGAACATATTCATTTCCTGCCTCATTTCCAATACCAGGATCTTATCTTTATTTAATCACAAGAACTCATGGTATTCACACACTGCAATTTATTTATTTTTTTTTTTTATACAAACGCATAGACTTACCTCTTCCAAGGGGTGTCTTTGCAAACGTGTGGAAAAATTTCTTCCCAGTGGAAACAGTACGTGATTTTTGACTGCTCCTTTTCTCTTCTGGTTTGCCCACCCGGGTGGACGAGCTCCCTGATTGCGCCCCCTGGTTGTTACCGGCATAAGCTGCCTCTTCTTCTCTTTGCAGTCTGGTTGACAAAACAAAAAATGTAAACACAGTAAATTCACAAAAATGGCATGTGTGGACAGGACGTTATACACGTTATATAAATAGAATGTGCAAATGAGGCTTTGTGATTATGCAATGTTTCAGTTTTCACCAATTTTTCTCACCAATTTGGTCAATTATTCAAATCTCATCCACCGGCAAGCTACCAGTGAGGGTGAAAGTTTACATGTGCTTCCTCAGAGCTGTGTGAAGAGGTACATCTTTATGAAGTGATGTATCACAGGACAGAGTAACAGACATGGAAGAAAATGCTCGGTCCTCTTCTACATACACAAGCTCACAGACACCCACAATCGGTCAGTCTCGCGTCGACTGACAGCGACTAGTGTAAACACTGCCCAGAATCCTCAGGATTCAGGATAATAATGAGTATAAAAAAACACACATTCCTTGTTCGACCCTCTTCCCTTCTTAAACTGTATTCACTCTCACCTCTCTGCTAGTGCATAGTCCTCCTCAATCTGTTTGGCCCGTGATTTCTGGTTTATCTCACGGTGACATTGGGAACACAGACCTCCCCAGGCTGAATTGCCAAAAAATCCACAGCCTTTCTTGCAGAGCAGGGCCGCCTGATCCACGTAGATTCCTCGGCGTTCGGTTTTTGAAGTCATTCTTCTCTGTCAAACCAGACGAAAGTGAGCTTGGACAAAAAGAAATGTTCATTAGCATACACTTTCATATTGTGAGATGCAAGATGTTTATTGCCCCAATGCAATCATTATTAGGGTTTTGTTTTTTAAATGAATGGCCAAATTGATTTTTGTTTAGAAATGTACACTGGATTGCAATAGTGCACGGTATCAGGATGTGCTAAAAGAGCTTATTAAAAAAAAGCAGCTCATTTTTTTTATGTACATTTCTTTAATGGTTAAAGCTCTAGCATAAAAGAATTCAACTCAGTGAGTCAACTAGGAATCGACTCAATGTTTTAGAGTCGATTTTTACCCAAATTGTAGGGTAATTGTAAGGTAGGCAAGGGTTGATTAAAATGATTTCTTTTATGCAAGAAGCATTCGCGAATCTATTATATTTCATTTTAAAAAGGGATAAATAAAAAAAATGTAGCTTGTTTGTCTGCAATCGTCTCTCAACACTAGGAATCGACTCTCAACACCTGGAATTGAAATCGGAATCGAATCCGACTCTCATTTTTTTCAATTTTATTTAACCTTCGTTTTGTTACAATCTTCTACTTTTTCATATTTCTGACACTAATAAGAAGCAAAAAAAATATTTAACTCTATATGAAAAAATTACATTTGAGTAGACAAAATGACCTGCCAGAACATTGCCTTGAGATTAACCGAGTCCCAAATAACTCCCTAATCTACATGTAAGGCACTAATTAGGGCGCGTGACGGAGCTCTGGAAGCACGTCGGTGTAGGTAGTGTCTAGGGATGGAGCGTTCATTTGGAATCGAGCCGCTTCTGACAGCTTCAGAGCCCTTACCGTTGACATTATGGCCAACGTTCATGTACATAACGCTCAGTAATCAATAACCATGACAGATTTCAGTTAATTAAAATTAAGTAGTTTGTTTGAAGATCGTGAGATACCTAAATAATTAGCTAATATTTGCTATATTATTTTCTGTAGGGATAAGCTAACACTATGATAGCCAGGAAACAGGCGAGTTCAGCGCTGCTTGGTTATAAACTAATAATAAATCAACACACAACGCAGACAATACATAGAAGATTAAAGATTATTATTTAACATGCTGCAATTACCGGACACCCTGAACGCTGTCAATCCGCTCCCTCAAAATCTTATACGATTATAAAGATCGCCTGAAAGTCAGCCGAGACAGCCAAGCCAGCTGTTCCATTTCCGGTGTGACAACTTAACGCAGCCTGTCAAAATAAAAGTCAACCTTTTCCAACATGGCCGCCTAAACCTGAAAACAAAACGCTGCATTATACCATTATAATAAATTACAATCAGCCATGGTTTCTT
Source organism: Silurus meridionalis (assembly GCF_014805685.1). Lineage (NCBI taxonomy): Eukaryota > Metazoa > Chordata > Actinopteri > Siluriformes > Siluridae > Silurus > Silurus meridionalis. The sequence goes on from NC_060903.1 coordinate 15,081,175, forward strand.
TTTATGATTCCATAATATTTTGAAATAAATCAAAAACATGAATCGGTCTCCTGTTAAACTAATGCAGTCTTATATCAAAAGTTATATCAATCAAAATCAATTCCATCAACTCCAATGCCTCATACAGCAGTTCTGTGACCTTTTATAATAAAAATGAAACTGGTCCTTATTTTTCAGAACGTGTTATCATGCTCAAACTAAAATGAAGTCTTCGAGATGTTTAGAAGGGGCCTCCAATGTTATCTAAGATGCTCTTGTGGTGTCCTGGCTGATCAGGAAGAAAACCACAGCACATCAGTTGTGTGTTTGAGGTTTTATCCGCTCATAAATAAAAAGGAACAAAAAATGTAGTTGAGTAAAAAGTGGGATATTTGACTTTGAAACGTAGTGAAGTCAAAGTATCTCCAAATGGAAATACGTCAGTAAAGTACAGATACGTGTAAAAGCTACTTCAGTACAGTAACGAATTACGGTAACGAAGTAAATGTAATTCTTTACTGTACTGATGTAGCTTTTACACTTTTTGCATCGCTCTACGCAGTACAAATCTTACTCATATGTGCGTCTTTGTTGCTTGTCTAGGAAACAAAAGTTTGATTCATACATATACATTCCAAATTGTTTAACGTTTCCACAGACAGAAATAACAGCTCTAACAGATATATTTTATACTCAATATCAGGGCATGGTGTGAAGCAGAGATCTACTGCAGACAGAATTGCAATGATCTGGCGAATGTGGAAGTCACCTGAGCATTAAACGTAAAGAGATTTTGTTCAGAACTCCTATAACTAATCAGTCCACTGTGAAAGTCCTAAGAGGTCATGCATTCTAATATTATTCTCATATATTATTATAATTATAATGTTTCTCATTATCCCAACTCTATTTTTTTCATGATCTCGACATAACAAAGGTGGTTTTCTCATAATCACGTCTTATTTTTCTCGTGATCTCGACATGAAAAATTTCATTTTTTGTAGACTAGTATTTAATTTTTCTGTATTTGCCCTAAGAGTACGTTCTAGAAGCAGCACTATCGGTTCGTATGTATGATGCTGGTTCTGGAACATGCTCTTATGCCGAATACGCTTAGTGATTACAAGGAAACAATGTAATTTTGAGATCACAAGAAAATGAAGTCATGATCACGAGAAAACAAGAAAGAAAAGGCATGGGACTTCCGTAGACCACTGCAGATTTTTTACCACTGCATGGATTGTAGAACCTGATCATGTTCAACTGAGAGTTGGCCTTGTTGACAGTATTGCTAGTGGTGCATCAGGCCCAATTAATTATATAAAAACATTTTCCTTTTACTCAACTTGAATTAAACTTTTGTGATTATCCTATTTATTTATTTATTTATTTGTTATTAACAGGTGTAACTGAATTAACTACAAGAAATGTCATCAACCACTCTTTAGGAAACTCGCCGCCATTTTGGATCTCCGCCATTTTGTTTCCCTGCACCCCACCCCTTCAGCGGACTCGAGTTTGTGACGTCACGGCTTCACTACGGAACGCCGCTGGTGACCAGGCTCAGAAGCGCGGACTCGGTGAAGTCGGAGTTATTTGAGGTAAACCAAAGGGGAACTTTGCTTTCTGGTGGCGGTTTTAACAGCGCGGAATATTTCCGCATTGCGGGTAGTTGTTCGAAAACGCATTTGCGTTGTTTTGTAGCCCGCAAAGTCGTGTGTAACGGAGGTCGCAACTCGGGGCCTTTTTGGGCCTCTGCGCTGCCGTCGTTTTCGGAGCGTTGAGCACTCCAAAGCCCCGCCTCTGGCGCTTCCTATTGTATAGCGGCATCGCGTCCGCTGTTTCTATTGGACAGATCTTACGCCAGTCATACGTTTGTATCAATAGGAAGCGCATACACGCTTCAAACTGCACTACCGTTTGCGTTTTACATAAACGTCCTGGTAGACATGGGAGCTGGGGTTGATTTTTTATGTTGTTTTTTTTTCTCTTCAATCTAAAATCATCAGAAATTGTCAAAATTGGACCTTGTATATGATTAATATCTTGGTTGTTTCCAGGTCAAACCTATATAAGTTCTAAGAGGCCATGCATAATCATGTTTTTCTTTGTTTCCTGTTTAATTTCCCTGTGTATTCTGTATGACATGTAAAGAGAGAGAGGTAGCTGATATGATGGAGAGGAGAAAGGTAGATATGTTGTGTGATCAGGAGACCAAGTGGAAAGGGAGTAAGAACAGGAACATTGGAGGTGTTTAAACCGTTCTTTCATGGTGTGGATGGAAAGAGAAATGGTGTAGGGGTGATCCTGAAGGAGGAGTTCAGTAAGAGTGTAGTGGAGGTGAAGAGAGTTTCTTCACGTTCTGAACGCAAGTTGCATTGTGTGTTTGTGGATTTAGAGAAAGCATACGACAGGGTGGAGAGAGGAGTTTTGTATGAGGTGGAGGTTGGACTGCATCAAGGATCGGCTCTGAGCCCTTTCCTGTTTGCAGTGGTGATGGACCGGTTGATGGACGAGGTCAGATAGGAGTCTTCGTGGACTATTATGTTTGTGGATGATATTGTGATTTGTGTTGAGAGGAGCCTGGAGAGGTGGAGATATGTGCTGGAGAGAAGGGGAATGAAAGTCAGGAGTAAGACAGAGTACGTGTGTGTGAATGAGAGGGAGGGCAGTGGAGGGGTGCGGTTGCAGGGAGAAGAGGTGGAGAAGGTGGAGGAGTTCAGATACCTGGGGTCAACAGTGCACAGTAATATAGAGTGTGTTAGAGAAGTGAAGAAAAGAGTGCAGGCAGGGTGGAGTGGGTGGAGAAGAGTGATAACAAAAGTAATTTGTGATAGAAGAGTATCTGCGAGAGTGAAAGGGAAAGTTTATAGGACTGTGGTGAGACGTGTGATGTATGGTTTAGAGACAGTGGCATTGAGTAAAAGACAGGAGGTGGAGCTGGAGGTAGCAGAGCTGAAGATGTTATGGTTTACATTAGGAGTGGACATGGGGTCTCACACAGAAGCGGCAACAGGACATATCTGCTACCAGATCTGATTTCAACGGTTTAAATGCTGGTTTTCCGACTGGCAAAAAAAAAAAAAAAAAAAGAACCTTTGTACAATCCAGTTGTGCAATTAGAAAAATGTTATATATTTTTGATGCAAATAGCGGAGAATAATCGTGTGCATGAAAAATGCTGCCATTGATATGCAATTGGGATCAAAAGTATACGGACACCCCAACATCACACACTTTGGAGTTGCCACAAAGTTAGAAACACGATTGCATCTTTGTATTGCTGTAGCCATTCAGTTTCTTTCTTGAGGCTCAATCTCGAATACATGGTTTGCCACGGTTGCAGTCGAAGGGATGAAACCGGAACACTGACTCAACCCCAGAGATCCTCATCTTCATGTTCTTGTGGATGAATGAGTACAAAACCACACAGTCCAGCTTTAAAATGAGAAAGATCTTCAGAGAAAAACAATTGGAAACTATTAAGACTGCAAAAAAAATAAAAAATCTTAAAGTTTGTCTGTATAGCGTAGCTGTGTGTGTACTTTGTGATGGCTTCAAACTATACATACAGTAGGTAGGTTGGTTTTGACATGATACTTCAATCACACAGGTCCAGAAGACTCTCAAAATTAGAAATGAGTTGTGTAAGACATTTAGACATAGTGTGTGACATGGTGCGTTTTTATCTTGGTTACACCAAAGCAATTGGACAGTTTTGGATTGAAAATTCTTTTTAAATTTTTACTGCCAGGTCGACCATCTGACACTAGAGGGCAGCAAAACTTAAACCCTAAAATAAATTCATGCACCAGTTTAACTATTTGCCGTTCGATAGTTGTGTTGAATGACTTGTGTACTGTTTCTTTTGTTGCCTCTCCTACAGTTGCTTTGTGAAATGGTTTCTTAATACTGAAGACATGGATCGTTTGCAGAGGAAGTTACGATCAAGGAAAGCGACGAGCGAGGAGCGGCCTGAGAATAAAGACGATAATGGTCAAAATAAAGGAACTCCGAGTCCAAGTGAACGCACTCACACTGTAGTCTCTAAAGAGGAGAATAACGGGCGTGCGTGTCGTGAGTGCGATTTTGTGGCTAAAACTCCTACTGCTCTGAAAATCCACTGCAGGAGGAAACACAATAGCTCTAAATCTGAGGGTGCGACAGGTGCAGCTGAAAAGGTTGCGGAGGAGAAATCATCTACAGACGAACCAAAATCATCAACGCCCCCTACTGACTCGCCCCATATAGACCAGCTCAGCTCTGGTGTAACCACTATAAATTCACCCAGCTCTGCAGCACCCCCTATAGACCACCGCAGTTCTGATGTAGCCTCTATAGATCCAATCAGCTCTGCAGTACCTCCTATAGACCACATCAGCTCTGGTGTAGCCCCTTCAGATACACTCAGCTCTGCAGCACCCCCTATAGATTACCACAGCTTTGGTGTAGCCTCTATAGATCTAATCAGCTCTGCAGCAGCCCCAATAGACCACCACAGCTCTAGTGTAACCCCTATAGATCCACTCAGCTCTGTAACAGCCCCTAACGAGCAGCTCAGTACAGAGACACCCCCTGTAGAGCAGCTCAGCTCTGGTATACTTGGTATACCTGCAATAGACCAGCTCGACAGTGGAACACAGCGTTTTGAGCGTCTGTACTGCAGGTGCTGCAGTTTTTACACTTGCACGGTCGAGGAGATGAACGCTCACCTGAGCGACGAGTCACACCTCAACTTGACGGCAGAGAAAAAAATCGGCCCGCTGTTCGAGCAGTGCGTTGAAAAAGTGCTTGTTATTTTATCGGACGAACCAAAAAGCGCAGACGTGCAGCGCGAACACGATGAAGGCGTCAGCGAATGTGCCACCGAGGACGCTGAAGGGATGGAACCCGCCGAACGCGCTTCATCAGAGGTAGCGGACGCTAGTGATTCGCACAAACGGAAACGCGGAAGGCCCAAGTCATCTCAGGTAATAAGCTGCAGTCACTGCGGCCTCGTGGCATCCAATCCCACAAACCTGAGCGTGCACATCCGGCGCAAACACAGCCGCCTATATGGCTTCCACTGCAAACTGTGTGACTACTCGTGCGTGACCAAAGGAGACATGGACCGGCACTGTGAAACCAAAAAGCATATTAAACGTGTGCAGAGCGACGGCGACGGACAGGAGGCAGTCATCACACTAAATCCAGAGCAGACTGCTCAGAGTGGCGAAAAAACGCCCAATGCACCGGACACTGAAACGCAGGAAACAGCAAATGTAGAACAAAAAGGCGAGGCAGAGGAAACCGGAAGTGACCCTCCCTGCAAAAAACCCAAGTACGACTCGGTGTACTCGTGCATTCACTGTTACTTCGTCGCTCATTCTGCGCTGTCGCTAGCCCTACACGTGCGCCGCAAGCACACCCGGGATTTCGAGTTCGTGTGCTTGGCGTGCAGTTATTACGCAGTGACCCGCAGAGAGATGTCCCGCCACACTGCAACCGAGAAACACAAATTCAAACGGCAGCGATACCTCAACAAAACGCACCAACCCGATGCGGAGAAACTCGATGAGAACGCAAGCCGACAAGCTGAATCCGGGAACCTATCGGATGGCGCCAACAAAGAAAACGCTCAGCAAAATCCTGACAACGCTCACCAACACAACAAGCATTCGAATACAGATACAGAACGAGCCTCCGGTGTTAATGATGCAAAAAATGACGAAGGAAAAGGAAGTGGTGGTGAGGAAGAGCTGAATAGGACCCCACAGCTGAAGTCCGGTGAAGACACAAATAGCTCAAAGGACTCAGAGTTTGCTGATCCATCAAACGCAGAGGAAGGTGACGAGGAATACAATAACGATGACGAAGAAGATGAGGAACAGGAGGATGAGGACGTGTGCGATACAGATGGTGAAAGTCCCTCCAGTGAGGGCCGCGTGTGCAGATCGACGGCGTTTGACGAGTGCGTCTTTTCCTTAAAACGGCCAGCAGATGGACCGCACGACAAAGACGACGGAGAGGCGTACATATCCCTCCAGCAGGCTGCGAAGATGCTGAAAATGTTGGAGGGACAAGAAGTGAGCACGCGGGTCCGTTGTGGCGATTGCGGCTTCTTGGCGGAGGGGCTCAGCGGCTTGAACGTCCACATCATGATGAAACACTCATCAAAGGAGAAACCCTTTCACTGCCTGCTCTGTGGGAAGTCGTTTCACTCGGACAGCAGCCTGCAGCAGCACCTGAGTAGCTCGGCGCACGTGCGGACGGAGCGCGGAAGCGTGGACGAGCGGCCCGATGGAGGCACCATCTTTCGCTGTGTGCGCTGCAATGAGCACTGCAGCTCGGAGCAAGAGCTGTTCTTCACATTAAAGAGAAACATGAGGAGCTGCTGCGCGAGGTCAACAAGTACGTGATGGAGGACACGGAGCAGATCAACCGTGAACGTGAGGAGAACCCTGGGAACGTGTGCAAATACTGTGGCAAGGTGTGCAAGAGCAGCAACTCCATGGCCTTCCTCGCTCACGTCCGCACACACACAGGTACACACTCGGCCTTCTTACTATATAAGTCGTTGTCACCCCTGAGCTCCAGGGTCCCTGGTTTGATTCTGACCTCGGGTTGCTTTCTGTCTGGGACTTTTGTCTCGTTTGTCTGGGTTTCCAGTTTTCTTCCATTTTCCAAAATTGGCTATTTAAAATTTTAGGGGTGTTAGTCACAATTAAATTTCAGTTCCCTGGTGGTCTAGTGGTTAGGATGCGGCGCTCTCAACGCTGCGGCCCAGGTTCGATCCCCGGTCAGGGAACCAACCCCAGCCACTCTTAGTGCCGGTCCCAAGGCCGGATAAATGGGGAGAGTTGCATTAGGAAGGGCATCCAGCGTAAAAACATGTACCAAATCAAACATGCAGATGAGCCGCTATCTCGACCACTAATGGGAGAAGCCGAAAAAAAGTTTACATTTTCTAAAATTTGAAATTTAATTCCTGCTTAGGAATTCCTGCTCGGGAAAAGCGTTGGCAATGACAGAAAGTGGTAGCGATTTCGCACATTTGCAGTACAAATCATCTTTCTGGTACGGAGCGGGTAGCCAGACTGGAGAAGTGTGAGTCACTGTAAGGAACTGTACCGAAATGGTTCAGTATGAATACTTGTACATTTACACCCCTACTAAATTGCCCCCCGAAGTGTAAATAAATTCGTGCAGTCTAATAAACTGGTGTCCCATCCAGGGTGCATCACTGCCTCATACCTTGCGATCAGGATAAAGTAAATAAATGAGTGAATTCATGAATACAGTAAAAAAAAAAAAAAAAAAAAGTCTAAATCGCTGAACACGTGTTTACTTTTTATTTAGTACGTATGTATATTTATAGGTTCAAAGCCATTCATGTGTAAGATCTGTAATTTTGCAACGGCCCAACTCGGAGATGCCAGGAATCACGTGAAGAGACATCTCGGCATGAGAGAGTACAAGTGTCACCTCTGTGGGTGAGTCGGTATCTTTTTATTATGAATTATTCAATTTTTTTGACTGAAAGAGATGATGTTCATTCCAGCTTCAGGCCACAGAGGCACTGATGAGTGTTTTTTTTTTTTTTTTTTTTTTTTTGAAGAGTAACTTCTGGTTTGTCGATGTACGTTTTCTTGCCTGGCACTGCTGAGCTTGTCTTCATACATACATTATTGCTTTAATTATAACCCGCTGCTCAATTAACCAAGGTTCATTTGGACCATAATAATATTGTGTGTGTCATACATATTGTTGTATTAGTCTGCCTTTTTAAGTGCCCACAGTGGACAAGTGTAAACATTTTAAACCCAAAACACAGAGTTTTTATTGGTGTGAGATAAACATAATTGATGCTAACTGACCGACTCATAAGAACAGAACAGGGATCTTGTGCATCTCCATAACTGAGGCCGATGCGATTCACATCTCGATGCATATGGTACAGATAGTTCACATTTATGTCCTTGGTTCAAACAGACAGCAAATTATTAATGTACTTAATACTTAGTACTGACTTGCCTTCCGAATTTAACGCATGGCCCTTTCAGAAACAGGCTTTGTACTGCAAAAAAAAAGAAAGAATATAGATTAAATAAAACCAGACATTCCCAGTTCTGTCTTCAGGAAGATGCAGCTCTACCTCTGCCATGTCAATCTAGAAGCCTCAAACTTCGTAGTGTTTGAATGCATCATATTTACGTAGCAGCAGTGGTGCTGAAAGAACGCAGTTGAGAAACGTGGTAGCTCTAAGGTTGGGGTTTTAAGCCCTAGTACTGCTAAGCTGCAACTGTTGGGCCCTTGAGCAAGGCCCTTAATGCTCTCTGCTTTAGGTTCTGTATCATGCCAGTTGGGACAAGCTGGGATTTACAAAGCAGAAAAGAATTTCACTGTGCTGTATTGTATATTAAACAAATAAAGGGTTCTTCTTCTTTAACCTGCCCATACACATTCTTTCACACTCTGATCTTGTTGTAGGTGGGCTTTCGTGATGAAGAAACACCTGAACACTCATTTGCTGGGAAAACATGGACTAGGCCAGCCAAAAGAGAGGTAACACACACATTTCTCATGTATGCAAAGAATGTATTATGAACACACACTGAATATTTTATCTGGTAAAATATGAGGTATCCTACCAACTGTGGAAAGACACATACCAGCTATTTGCAACTTGGTTACAGAAGGGTCACTCTGCTTTTGCTGTGATCTCAGGAGGTCACAGATGCTTTGGCAGCCCACTGCTTAAGCCCTGGGTATCATTTTCTTGGGTTGGCAGCAGGCAGTTGTTTTTAGCACCCTCAAGAAGCTTGCAGTCTCACGTGTTAAAACAAACCTCACGTGGCATCAGTGATTCGCCTCTTTTGTACTGTTTAATGACTTCTCAGCCGCTCCAGCAGCAGACGCAACCCGGAAAAACTATCGGTATGGATATTTGCCGATAACCAATAGTAGTAGTAGCCCATGGTAGTCAATATGGTAATTGGAGATCAGGAGAATTTATTGATGCACCAAAGAGACAGTGGCCCCTGCAAATCCCTGCTGAGGTTTTCAAGGGGTAACTTGAAATTGTGGTGAGATAATAGATGGGAACTGCTGGTTATGGTCTTCTGTTAAACATCGCAGCACCGAGGTACCCCAATTCCGGATCATTGTATATGAGGTGGTATCAGAAATTTTCTTGACTAGTTTTGTAACACGCCAACAGATGGCAGCACAAGGCTGCACAAGGCATGCACAGTCACAGGGAGCACCGACCTTCATAAGTTGGTGTGACAAACATCCTGTGTACTTCGAAAGCTGAGCAACTTGTGCTATTCTGACCATATGCGTTACCACCTCTGCTATTCTGACCATGTGCGCACCCTGTCACTGAGCTTTTCATCGGGAACAACATGATTTCACTTCTACACCCACCCTACTCCCCAGATTTGGCTCCTGTGGACTTTGCCCTCTTCCCGAAGATGACAATCCAGCTCAAAGTTGCCGTTTTGATTCAGCGTGAATCGCAGAAGGTGCCAGACATGCTTCAGTGACAGTGTGTAAACGTAGATAAATAAAGTCTTGAAACTTTTTGATACCACCTCAAACTGTGATGAACAGCGGAACCAGTCGCACAGACCTGCATGGGTCTACGTATATCTGGGTATTTTTATTGAAGCTATGCACCACCTACTTGCATTGTTGAGGCAGGATTGTTCAGGGTTGGGCCCAGCCTCCTATTTTTCATTTTTCTTAGTCCTCAGAAGTACCGGTTAGGTCCAAAGTTGGCAGGATGTCATCCTCCTGTTCCTTCAGAAGTCCTCCTGCTGATTTCTCAGTCGCCTAGGTCATGGGTGTCGCACTGCTCTCCTGTGACCAAGCGGGTAAATTTGGTTTCACACCAACACGGTGCTGAAAGGTTCCTGTCCCACGCTGTGTTATCAACAAATGGCAACGGGAACAGTGGTACTTCCCTTCTGTCACAGGTTGAATGTTAACTACAGATTCAGAAATAATGGAGTTCAGGAAAGTGTGTGAGCAGGGGACCATGCTGTGTGTGTGTGTGTGTGTGTGTGTGTGTGTGTGTGTGTGTGTGTGTGTGTGTGTGTGTGTGTGTGTGTGTCAGAGAGTGATAGAAAAGCATCGTGTACTTTCATCCACCCATCCATCGGCCCAAACCGATGGCTATTTTTACACAAGTAAGATATGTGTTTGTTTGTGTGTGACAGTTTTCAGAGGTATATATAAATTCTGAAATATGACAAACCCGAGTCCCAGTTATACTCCTGACCCTTAATGCAACGGATTGTGGGAGCTGAAAAATCATTACACCTTAATGATTTTACGCTAATAACCCTTTTTTTTATATAGCGTGTTTATTACACTGTGATTATCGCTGGAATGAAACACAACAAGCATTAATTTGCTGCATATTCAGCAGTGTGTTTGGGTGTGTGTGTGATATTTAGATATTAAGCTCATTACTCACTGTTGCTTTATTATATGGCCATATCAGTGGTGTTGAACCAATCGGCGCTTACCGTTTTCACACACACATAATCATGTATACGGGTTCTTTCTCTCTCTCTCTCTCTCTCTCTCTCTCTCTCTATCTATATTTCTCTTTCTTTCTATATCTGCAGTCAGTCTCAATGGACACTAGACACTGCAATGCATTGTTACTTAATATAATTTTACACTATAACTATATACTATATTATTGTTGTGTTTAATGATTTATTTGTGTGCGCGTGTGCAGGAAGTACGATTGTGAACTGTGCGAGCGGAGTTTTAGCGAGAAATGGGCCCTTAATAACCACATGAAGCTTCACACTGGAGACAAACCCTTTAAATGCCCTTGGTCATCTTGTCACTATGCCTTTCTCACACACTCGGCCATGAAGGACCATTACAGGACGCATACGGGTAAACAGAAACACACACACTCTTTCTACCTCCACCTTACACTGTGTAAAATTATTGAGATTCAGCAGAAATGTATTTAGAATAAAAAAAAAAGTATTACTTTATAGGTGGGTGTGGTTATTTTATTATGGGTTATGGTTTGCATTTGAGGTGTAGATATATAAAGGGTTGGTGAGGGGGTGTGCTTAGTATTGAACTCGAGGCTAATTTCATCAAGTTAACGACGTAATTCATTGGTTTAAAAAGTGCATAGGATACGAGTGGGCATTCGTATCGCGATGCGCCATTTATTAACACATTTCCGTCTGTAAAAAATATGAATTTATATATAATTATTAGTAGATGCTATACTTTTATTTTAAAAAGTGACCAATATTTTGTAGGTAGATCGATTTTGACGTATCACAAGGGCCGGGGCGTGTCCTGAGAGTCACATAAAATATAGATTGACATGGCAGAGGTAGAGCTGTAACTTCCTTTAGACAGGACAGGAAAAGAAAGTCTTGTTTTATTTTGATCTTTTTTGCACTACAAAGGCTTGTTGTAAAAGGCCCATGAGTTAGAAGTCAGAAGGCACTTAAGTACATATGATTTGCTGTCTGTTTTAAATCAAGGAAATTAAAGTAAACAATCTGTACGGTAGTGAATTGCATAGCATAATTACAAATGTTCTTTTTCCCGTCGCATTAAATCGCATCAGGAGCTGCTTCATATGTATGTTTAATGTATTGTATTGTTGGCTATACATCAATGTGTTGGTCAGAGTGAATGTTCAATAGGAATCTATATGTGTTCATTTTAATTTTTATTTACGTTTTTTTGAGTGGTTTGTATGTCAAATCTGTGAATGAAACTCTCTGTATTTCAGGTGAAAAGTCATTTCTGTGTGATCTCTGCGGTTTCGCTGGTGGAACTCGTCACGCTCTCACTAAACACCGGCGCCAACACACAGGTAACACGTGTCCACATCCCTATACGTTATCTTTCATACATATACCCCGGAGTGACTCTCCTTTTTTCAACGTGCGTGTAGGTGAGCGTCCGTTCCGTTGTGACCTCTGCAGCTTTGCCTCGACCACTCAGTCGCATTTGACCCGACACAAACGCGTTCACACGGGGGAGAAACCGTATCGCTGCCCCTGGTGTGACTACAGGTAACTTCCAATTACCTCAATCCTTACATCCGTTTTTTTCCCCATTTCCTGACCACTAAACTTCCAAATTTCAGGTCAAACTGTGCCGAGAACATCCGTAAGCACATCCTTCATACGGGGAAACACGAGGGTGTGATGATGTACAACTGCCCTCGCTGCGACTTCTGCACCAATTCGCCATCCGAGTTCCGTAACCACCTTAAGGACAAACACATCGATATCGAGAACCCTGACCTCGCTTACCTTCATGCAGGTAGCACATTAACTCCACTCACTCACTCCTGTTTATTTAGTCACCTACTTCCACTTGCTTTGCTTTCCCTTTATTCATCTGTTCATCTTGCCTTAAAAAGGGCTCATAATGAGCGGGTTGGTATTGTGTGTGTATGTGTGTGTTTTTATGGAGCCTTTCATTCTCAACACACACACATAGACACCGAAGGAAAAAACGAGAGGCACCTCTGTGAACACACACTGTGTGTGTGTGTGCTGCGGCTCTGGATGATTGACAGCTGCGAATCCACTGGGTGTGTGTTTGTCATTCTGTGTTGACTTTTTTATCTTTAAACTCCGTCAGTCTGTGTGATTGACAGCCGTCAGCGTGACACCTCGTGCAACCGAGTTTGCCTTCACACGCAAGCGTTTTATGCACACAAAGTAGAAGTTGACAGACAGACAGACAGACAGACAAACAGTGAGATGGAGAGAAAGAGCTGCCGGTGTTTTTCCTACCGGTGCCCATGTGTTTGAAGGAACTCCCCTGACTTTCTTCAATCTTTTCACTATTTTTTCTTTTAAATATTCTGTATAATAGGGGTGTAACGGTAAACAGAACTCACGGATCAGTACGTACCTCGGTATTTATTTATTCATTTAATTAATTTATTCATAAATGATTTCATTCCTTCCATCCATCCTTCGTTCATTGTGGTTCACATTTGGAAGTGTCAGAAATTTCTTTAAAGCTGTACATTAAATGCAAAAGAATCCATATTGCTAGATTGTCATAAAAACGTTGACAGGAAGTGGCAGCGATTTCACGCATGCGCACAACAAAATCGGAATTTTCGCTCATGCACAGAACAAATCGTGTTTCCGGTACGGATCGAGTAACCACAGTGGCAGGCAGAGACTAAACAAACTTGCAGTTCGCCACTTAATATGTTCATGAGGGAAATAAGATTTAAACTGGTCCGCACATTAAACAAAGATTGCATTCGGTACATATTTGCACAGAAAGTTGGCATTTTTAATATTTGTGTAATATAAAAATTTGCTTGATGATCCGAAACATTTGTACGATGGCTAATGAAATTAATAGCAATACGAGAATAAAGTCGTAGATGTCGAGTGCGCCCGACATTTCTCTTCAATTTTAACACACTGATCTTGTAAGGCTACAACGTTTTTCCTAAAAACATTTTGACTTTATTATGAAAATATTTTAACTTTATTCTCAAAACATTCAAACTTAATTTCAATTTACGTTGCACTAAAACACTGTCGTCCAATTGAGTGTGACAAATATGCAAAGAAATAAAAAAAACCTTATAATAAAAATCTGAGACTTTTTTTTAGAGCACTCTACTATACATGCTTTTCCTATAAACGACTTCATATTCTGTATGTGTGTCCAGGAATCGTTTCGAAGTCATTTGAGTGCCGGCTCAAAGGGCAGGGGTCAACATATGTGGAGGCCGACGCCCCTTTCATGCCAGACGAAGGGCGTTTAGGAGCCGAAACCTTGCAGCAAGTCATTATCATCCAGGGATATGGTGAGGAGGCGGAGTTGCAGGGCACCGAGATGGAGGAGGCGGAGCTGGAGGAGTCGGCGGCGGCTACTTTGCAGACTCTGGCCATGTCCTCCGTCAACGGTGAGCTGTTGCAGGTTACGCAGGACGGATCCATCATTCCCTACACGCACAAAAACTACGTCCTGGTGGAGTCGTCGGGTTCGGGGGCGGAGCAAACGTTGCAGATGGCAGAGAAAGCGTTGCACGAAGCCAATCCTGACGGGACGGCGCCGTCTACCGCACTAGATGCTCTGCTGTGCGCCGTGTCTGAGATCGACCAGCAGGACGGCGCCACGCAGCAGGATATCAGAACCACCCAACAACAAGTACACGCCCAGGGGGAGGGGCAGGAGGCGGTCCAGGTTTACGGAGAGGTCGTACGGGTGTTGGGCCACGCCCCTGACGAAGTCCTACAGTTCGCGGCCAGCCAGCTGATGATGAGAGAAGGGTTAACACAAGTGATCGTGAACGACGAAGGAACGCATTACATTGTGACCGAGGTGGCTGAAGGGGATGTGTACGCGCAGAGCGAAGGGGTGGTGTCTGGACAGGAAGTAGGGCTTGTGGATGATTCAGGAAACCAGTCCGGTGAGGCTCAGGTCACATATGATCCAGTCAGCCTTAAACAAGATGCTCAGGAATAATTTAGGCAGGACTGAAGAGTTTAGCCCCACCCCTTTTTTTACACACACCTTGTGGCTCCACCCACGTATTATCACCTAACCTGAAGTACAACCTGCAGTTGTGTGATGTCAAGGATTATTTTTATTATTATTTAATTTTGAGGCATCATTATATGTAAAAAAAATAAATACTTCTTCTGTATTGAATTTAAAATTGTTGACTGTTTGACCAATGTAGTTAAACACAGAAATTAAAAACCGGCAATGAATCTTATGTTACAGATTTGCACCATTGGATAGGATGGGGATATGTGGATAGCTCCAGAGAGCCAATGGGATGGGGTCAAATCCAGAACTTAAGTTTCAAGGGGTTGTAAGAAACTAGATAGCTTGGGGCCAATCAATAGAGCTGTAGGCATTTTAACTGATTGAGGCTGAGGGTGGATCCAGAGAGCTGCAAAACCAGGCCAGATCTAAAGCTCAAAGCACAGTAGGAGCGGCCATGCGAATCCCTTGTTTGATTCAAGGGGGTGAAGCCGGATGCCAAAGCAACCAGGAGGCAGGGCATTCAGTGTATATTGAGCGTTGGGAGAAGTTTGCTCTGATTAAAACAGTTCAAATCGGGACACAACACACAGCTCACGCATACACACACACACATCGTTTTGAAACAAACGGATTTTCCTGCTATTTTTTGTAGATTTTGCTTGATAGTGGGTGGATGAAAGAATGGACAAAAATTTCAATAAACGTATAAATGAGTAAACCGTGTGTGTGTGTGGTTTAAAATTTCTATTCATTAATGTGCCTCACTGCTGAAACACACTGAAGTGATGGAGAAATACACTATATTCCCGAAGGTTTGTTAGTCATAAGTATGTGCTTTTTTTATCATTACATCCAACATTTAGTCCCAAATTCCTTTTATAATACTATACATTAATCCATGTTTAAAATCCTTTTTTAACCCCAATCAGCATTTACATCACTCAAACCACAACCTAATGACATCAACATGCCGTAAAGGTTACATCATGGTTCAGATATTCATCAGCATTAACACAACACACACACACACACACACACAGACAGACACACACAGCAAAACACAATAGACAGAGACAGCCACCCTGTATGGCTTTATTTGACTCTCTATGGACTAATTACAGTTCTCAGTGCTGTAACCCAGAGCCTGTGAATGCGTGTCCCTCTAATCACCGGTCTCATTAACCCTTTGCTTTCGCAGCTTGGAATCACCATGACGACAAGGGTGACATCAAAGTCTCAAAACTCAAAAGCAACCCAAAAAAAGAGACAATAAAATGCTTGTGTGTGTGTGTGTGTGTGTGGTGGTGGTGGTGGTGGGGGTGTTAAGGGTTTCAGCTTCTCAATTAGCCTCTAAAAGACACAGTTCTCCTTAATGAAGTCATTACTGTAGTGTTCCTGCGAGAGCCAACTGGTGCAGACAGACACTCCTCATTAGCATAAATCATGTATATTCATGTTTCCAGTGAAGACCCCCATCACTGCTGTATTATATTCACACTATTCCTCTCCATCCGCTCTTTCTTTATCCTGTCTGTGAGTCCGAGTCGCTCTCACACACGGTCGCTCTCTCTATCGCGCTGTCTATCTCGTGTGTGTGTGTGTGTGTGTGTGTGTGTGTAGATCTCTACAGATGTACAGTAGATGTTTAAATAGTGGCTCGTATCAGGGTTAGGGTTAAATCTACCACTAAAACCAAACCATGGTCAATTGATAGAAGTATTCTGCATCTCTCTCTGGAGACAGTGTGTCTTCTGCCTTCAGTGGTGTGTGTTAATTTAACGAGGTGAAAACTTACCATGTTCACTAATGAGGTGGAGTTACAAACCAACCAACACCTACTGTCTCACTGTCTTCATACCTGTTTCACTCTCTGCTACCTCATTCTGTAACCTACATTATTACGATGGATGGATGGATAGATAGATAGATAGATGGATGGATGGAGGAGCTGCAGGATAAACACGGCTTGTGTTCAATGTCACTGGTAAAAAAGAAGCAGCAATGGCAAGTGTTTTATCCTTCAAACTTCTAAAAGATTTTTACGCTCCACTCTATTTAGAGGTTAAAGTTCAACAGTGACACCATCATGCTAATAATATATAAATAACAGAATAATTAACAGTGCAGTACAAGTCAGTGGTTTTATGTAAATCACTTATTTTCAGTGGAAGAACGGATTTCTGTGTGTGTGTGTGTGTGTGTGTGTGTATATACTGTATATATGTGTGTGTGCGCTTTTCTTCTTCTCATGTCCTCTCCCCCCTACTGACAGAAAAACCTCCTTCTGAGCCACACACACTTCTGTGTCCTAATTTTTTGTTTGTTTGTTGACCTTGTTCGATCACATGACCTTTAAAAACTCTCAAATTAGAGGAAAAAAAGGAAAAAGAGAGTAACTGCGACAGCAAGGTGAAATGTGTGTAGGTGTGTGTGTGCGTGTGTGTGTGTGTGCATGAGAGAAAGGCGAGAGAGAGAAAAGCGAGAGAGAGAGAGAGAAAGAAATCTCCCCCCTTCTGAGATCTGACACATGTCACACTCTGCTTCCTTCTGCTTCCTGTCCACCTTTACGGTAAACCTTCAAACACTCACACACACACACACACACTGTAAAAGTGTAGTTTCTTGTCTGAGATCGACCCATAGTTTCCCATTATTCTTGGCTCTCGCTGTTTCGGCCTAACACAAGCCAGTGTGCTAATTTTATTGCATAAACATCAGAACCACCAACTTTCATAGCAAAAAGTCATTTTACTTAAATGGCAGTTCATCAGCCACATTTTCGAAAGTCTATAAATATACGAGATTAATTCACATAACCGCTTCAGAAAAAATTCTATTACCTTTATTTAAAAAACTGGCAAATAAGTTTTGATGGATGGATGGATGGATGGATGAATGGAATAAGCACTTTGATTGCTATATACACAAATGGATGGATATATGAATGAATGGATGGATGGATAGATGGATAGATAGGTAAGTATTTTGATTAATATACATATAATCCAATGGATGGGTGAATAGAAAAGTGAATGTGTATAAAAACTGTCATCCTTTTAGCTGCTGCATCGATTCAAACTGCTGCTAAATGCCACGTCCCAGTACGACTTATACGACTGTATGTCCAAGTCTACAATTTGACCCCTAACCCCGCCCCCTTGTGTTGAGTTTAGCGTAAATTAACTGATATGACATCAGGAATTAATACATAACAATATCCCGTTTTAACTTAGATTTCTTAACTGTGCCTGCTTACCACAATGCATTATGGGATATGTGCTATGACACCCCCAACACCCCCCCCTCCTCCTCCTGTGTACTTAAACCGAAGGCCAATTATACTTGTGTGGGGGTGCGCTGTTTGGCGTTTGGAGCTGCTGTAACATTAATTGGTGTATGAAGGTGCGGTAATGCGAGCGTCCTGTGAAGCCCACAGAGACACACACACACACACACACAGTTGCTAATTGCAGAGAGACACACAGTAATGACTTCATTAACACACTGTGGTGTCTCTGAGCCTTTTAACACAGTGACCTGTCCGGAAAAAAAATTGTAACCTGTCACAGATTATTCTATTAAAAATAATACTGAATATAATAACAGAATACCAAGTGTTAGAAATGTTCCCTTTCGGTGTGTACTAGGAATGTGCATCTCAATAACTGAAGCCGGTGCGATTTGCATCTCGATGCATAGGCAACATACGAAGCAGCTACGGATGCGATGCGATACGATTCACCTTTTATTTAAATTTTATTTATATGGCAGTTGTATCCTTAGGCAATATCAAAGAGCCATTAAGAGCTCATAAGCAGGAGTCGATGAAGAGGTAAAAATCTCAAGAACCGAGACTCGATAAAGTTTATTTATTCAGCTGTTTGGATATAATATCAGCTACTTCATGTAGAGATGTTATATATGCATTGTAAGTATATATATGCATAAGTAGCAGTAGCCAATACATCAAATCATGTTAATATCTGCAGAAAAACTTGTTTTTAGCTGAAACATGAAAACAGAGCTTGGTGGCTGTGACCATTGGTGTCAGATGTGCTGGCTTGAGAATCTACTGATCGCCTGGGATTTTCAAAATGAACAGTCCCTATACGCAATAGTGCAAAAAACAAAAAATATCCAGCCTGTGAACGTAAACAGGAGACTGGAGACGAGCCGACAGGAAGGCTACAGCAACTACAAGAATCACTCTTTGCAACGGTGACGAGCAGAAAAGCATCTCAGAGCCGGACACGTCAAAGCTTGTGGTGGATGCGCTACAACAATGGAAGCACACATCAAACCCAGCCAAGAACAGAAATACGAGGCTTTCATGGCTTTTCATTTTTTCCTGATTACTGTCTAAGAAAAACTGATGTAAGATAAACAAATAGACGCAAGAAAAGAGACAGGGTTGCACTAGATAGAGACGGAAGTTCACGCAAGCATCAGCAGTAAAAGCTAATGCGGAGCAAATTACAATTTGTAACACAGCAGGCGTTTAAAAAGAGGTAATAATGGCCTGTGTGGTCTCTGGGTATCCCGGAGCGTCGGGAGCATGGAGGGCACACACAGCTGCCTCGCATGTGCACCAGTAATTACCTTTCCTATTAGTGAAGCCTTGTGTAACTTCGGAGTTAGCATTAATCTATCCTCGGCCATCAGGAAATTAAAGATAGCGTTAATATCAGCTAAAATGCACGGTCTGTATATGGGAATAGATTCAGAGTCGGACTCAGTGTGTTTGTATGAGTGCATTAAGAGTGAGGGGTTTGTTTTTTTGTACCTGTTCAGCTCTCTCACACCTGAGCAGAAAACAAGCGACGACAAGTCGAGACACACACACACACACACACAACCACACACACACACACACACACATGCACTTGCACACACACTTTCCAGACTGAGAGAGGAAAAACAACAGACAAACAACCATGGCAATCAAATTTACTAAAACGAATGACCAAAAGTTTGTGGACACCTAGCCATAAGCTCCGTATGTGCATTTTTGAGAATCCCATTTCACATTTAGGTCCTATTTGCTGTTATAATATTCTCCACTCTTCTGGGAAGATGTCACACTAGATTTTGGAGTGGGATTGTGGAGATTTATGTATCCAGGCTAAACATCCACCATATAGAACACAAGCAGAGAAAAGATGATCAGGTGATTAGGAATGTCTCTGTTCTCAGTCATGTTTACATCCATGACTCCCTCTGTCTCATCCACTTTAGCCAAACTTTAATTCAATTCATTTTTATTTGTATTGCGCTTTTACCAATGAACATTGTTTCAAAGCAGCTCTACACAGATAATGTGGTAATAAAAATTAATACGATTATTTATGAGTTTATAGGTGTAAGTTTGTCTCTGATGAACAAGCCGGTGGTGACCGTGGTGAGGAAAAACTCGCATAAGGAAGAAACCTTGAGAGGAACCAGACTCAAGAGGGAACCCGTTCTCATCTGGGTTGCACCGAATGTCTATTTATTGCAATTATAATTCAACATTTACTTTTGGCCCATGGCCCTTCATAGGAAAGAATTTGGGCACCTCTTTGCTAGTAGATGTTGTATTTTAAAGAAGGCACATTATTGCCTGAGCTCCATCAAAAAAAAACACACACATTATTTACAAGCTCTTTATTTATAGATTCAGATTATATTTTTCAAACGAGGTTTTCCCAGATATACAGCTTTGTACGACCTATTTATTCTGTAAAACATTTTTAACAAAACAAATTTTACTTTTTTTTCCCCAGGTGTTTTAAGGATTCATTTCCACCACCACTTTGCCTTGGTTCTTTCCGGCATACATATAATCTATTGCTCTGTAGACTGACTCCAGCCCCACAAATCGCCCTTCCTTGTCCATCTGTCCATCATCGATGGCGCACAATAGCTTCCCCTTCTCTTGCATCTGCATTGCTTTCAGCACACACTCACTGTAGTCTGACAGGAAGTGGGGCAGGAAGAAGCCCCTCACGCTGGCTGATTTCTGCAGGAGTTTGGCAGGAAGTGTGGCTCCTCTGACAGGTTGCAGACCTGACTCACTCTGATAACCAGAGATGAAGCCCACCACAAGCAGGCGCCCGTTTTGAGCCAAATTATTAACGGCCAGGTCAAACACGGCGCCCCCGACTGACTCGTACACCACATCCACGCCTTTCGGATACTCCCTGCGTAGCGTTGTGGCTAAGTCCTCTTCCTTGTAGTTGATCGGCCGATCACAACCGATGCTCTTCAGAAACTCCACCTTCTCAGGAGAAGAGCACGTGCCCACCACATGGCACCCGGCCATCTTGGCAAACTGGACGGCAAAGTGTCCGGTTCCTCCGGCGGCAGCGGTCACCAGCACAGTTTCCCCGTGCTTTAATTCCCCGAGACGCTGCAGGGCGATGAGGGCGGTTGCTCCACTCACGATCACTGCTAATGCTTCCGGTTGTGGCTCTTTTAAAGGAATCACTTTTCCCGCAGAGACGAGCGTGTATTCGGCAAACGCGCCGTCGTTTAAATATCCCACCGTGTCACCCACTGCGAAACGGGAACTGGCGCTCAAACCCAACGCCACCACTTCTCCTACACCCTCAAATCCTACTGGAAATGGAGGGGAGACGGAGGGGTCGTAACGGCCGGCTGAGTAGTTAATATCAGATGCATTTATCCCGACGTATCTAAAAGAAATGACAGCAAGAAACTATGAGTTCTTCATCTTGGTTTCAACTTTACATTTTATAGAAGTCTACAATGATATTATTTCCTTCATTATAAGGCTAAAGATTTTGTCAATGCCTGACCAAGTACACCTCTTTTTGCTGTTATAATAACCTGCAAATGAAGTGGACATATGGAGGTGGAAGCTAAGTGGTTAAGGCATAAGACCTTGGATCCAAATGTCATGAGTTTAAATCCCAGCCACACCATGCGATCTGCACATGCGCAGTACAGCGACGTACACAAAACGACTGAAAACAAAAGTGTGAACGTGAAACGTTTTTAGACTGAAACTTTGTTTTAATTTGATCCGGATAGTGTAGGCTTCTTCTTCTTCCGGCTACTCCCATTAGGCGTTGCCACAGCCGATCATCTGTCTCCATTCACCCCTGTCCTCTCCATCTGCGTCTTTCAACCCAACTACCTGCATGTCTTCCCAATCCACATCCATAAACCTCCTCCTTGGCCTTCTTCTATTCCTCCTTCCTAGTGGCTTCATCCTCAGCATTCTTCTACTGATATACCCCGTGTCCCTCTTCTGCACATGTCCGAACCATCTCAATCTCGCCTCTCTCACTTTGTCCACAAAACATGGGCTGTCCCTCTAATAAACTCAATTAACTTCTTCAGCTCTGCTACCTCCAGCTCCACCTCCTGTCTTTTACTCAATGCCACTGTCTCTAAACCATACAACGTCACAGGTCTCACCACAGTCCTATAAACTTTCCCTTTCACTCTCACAGATACTCCTCTATCACAAATCACTCCTGTCACTCTTCTCCACCCACTCCACCCTGCCTGCACTCTTTTCTTCACACTCTCCATTACTTTGCACTGTTGACCCCAGGTACCTGAACTCCTCCACCTTCTCCACCTCTTCTCCCTGTAACTGCACCACTCCACTGCCCTCCCTCCCTATACCTGTCTTATGGTCAGATTGATTTCTGAAAATGTATAAATAGGGGGGAAATGGTGGGATTTATTTATTTATGGGTTTTTTTTGTGTAAATCAGGGCTAAATCTGGACCTGGACATTTGCAATTTCAGGAATTGTATCATTTTTGTATAGTATAAGAATGGAGTTCATATGCTAAGCTGTGTAAGGTTCAGGAAACTGACCGGTTCCGGATGAGCAGCTCGTGGTCGTTCGGGGTCGGAACCGGAAGTATCTGAACGGAAACGGCTTCTCGAAAGTTGGGGCTTCGTTTGGTGGCCATCATCTTCTTCATACTGCTCGGGATTGCCGAGCGTTTATAATCCATGAAGTGTTGTGAATAGGACATGTCGATAATAAAACGCCGTGAGAATGTATGAAAAGCATTTCGACACCCGAGCACACGGTTACACAACAGCGAAACAGACATGTTCACTCTCACACACACACACGCACAACTTTCCCAGTCCAGTCCCGGAATATGGATATATTGTCACGTCCAAAATAAACAAACCGACGCCTCTCCCTTGCTCACTAAATAGTCCACTAGTTGAAAACAAGATTCGGTTTGAGACACAGCCGCAGTTCCTGCGCCATCTTTACTAGCCTGGCTAGCTCAGCTTTTTAAAGTATTACAACAAGACAAACATTTTAAGATTTGAATAGTCTGTTTTTATTAAAACCAAAGTTTATTCTGTATTTTTGTGGTCTTTTCTAAAAAATATATATAAAAAAGGTCTCTGTGCTCTTGTAACGGACCAACTCACTTCCTCTTCCTGTCACTCAGCTTCCCTTTGGGATGCAACAAAGCAACCAAACAGGGAATACAATAAAATAACACAAACAAGTTTAAAATTAGTATATTGCATATTA
Source organism: Silurus meridionalis (assembly GCF_014805685.1). Taxonomy (NCBI): domain Eukaryota; kingdom Metazoa; phylum Chordata; class Actinopteri; order Siluriformes; family Siluridae; genus Silurus; species Silurus meridionalis. Next base: position 15,104,192 of record NC_060903.1, read on the forward strand.
TTTAGTATTAAGGTATATCATTTTTTGCAGTAATGCACAGCAATTTTTCCACACAGCCAGCATATGCAATACATCTACTGTCCCTGAGACCTAAAATACAACCCTGAACATCACCAAAACTGAAGAAATAAAATATTTCCATTTTCTACTCTCTCCTGAGATGGAAGAGAAAGACTTTGGTTTTCCACTGTTGATTTGTAAGAGGCTTCATTCCCATGCAAAGCTGCTTCTCAAAGTGGAATGAAAAATTGAGCCATTTCTTCCTTTAGATCTGGATCTTGAACCGAATTCTGGGATCTTGAAATCTCAAACTGAGATTTCTAGGTCCTGGGAGTTGAGAGCATTTTTCTACTCGGTTTCAAACAAAAATACAAAAACTACACATTCTGCTGCTAAGATGGAGATTGGAGATTGTCCTTGAAGACATTGTACTGGTTGAACCTAGAATTTCTGGTCAAGGTCAATCTTCCCTGTGCACATCAACAGATTTATCTTGAGGTGTTCCGTGCCAAACCGCATGCTAAGCATTGCTTGTAGTGCCCTATGCTAAACTGGATAGTGGCTGTCAGATTCTCAGACCATCTGTCAAAAAAGGACTCTTCTGTTAGACCTGAGCACCAAGCCCTTCCTGATGGACATTACATAAATTTTTGCTGCTTCAGGAAATCTGGATGGCCAATTCAACCACATATTTTCACTGCTTCCTTCAGTTATTATGAATAAACTGGAATGCTAATTGCATATGCAAATATGTTTCTTTGAACCCCCAAGTAGCTGGTAGGTTTTCTTGGTTTCTAGGTTTTTACAGCACCAACCAGGTTATATGTGTCAAGTAAAAGATCGTTGTCTGATAGTAAAATTATCAAAAATTAGATTGTGTTGTCTTTGCACTGTCTTGCGTTGTCTTTGCACTGTCTTGTGTTGTCTTGCACTGTCTTGTGTTGTCTTGAACTGTCTTGTGTTGTCCTGCACTGTCTTGTGTTGTCTTGAACTGTCTTGTGTTGTCCTGCACTGTCTTGTGTTGTCTTTGCACTGTCTTGTGTTGTCTTTGCACTGTCTTGTGTTGTCTTTGCACTGTTTGCACCAGGTTGCACACATGCACTTTATGTGGCGAGGACACTTGTTCACAGGGTTTGATTATCTTTTTTTTTATTATTCTGTTTTGGTAAAACACAAACCCCCAAAATGATATGCATGCATTAATATTTTAAAATTTGCAATTTTCTTTTTTTTTCTTTTTTTTAATCAAGCAGGTTGGCTTGTAAATCAACACCCAGAATTTAATACAAATCATCCATCTGAGGCCAATTAACAAATACATAAATATATTCAAGTCGGTGTAAATATAAATAAGCAGTAGGAGGAGTGTAACTGAGGGAAAGGCTCGAGGTGTTTGTGCGCGTGTGTGTGTATACGAGTGTAAGTGTGCACGTGCGAACCTGAGCCATTAGCGCGGATTCCACACACACACACACACACACACACACACACTCAGTTGTTACCGCAGTTAATAT
>NC_060903.1:15110705-15125705 GCF_014805685.1 Silurus meridionalis
ACAAGCCTTTGTAGTGCAAAAAGAAAAAGATGAAATAAAACCAGACCTACTTTTCCTGTTCTGTTTTGAGAAAGGATGCAGCTCTACCTCTGCCATGTTAATCTATATGCTGTGCGACTCTCAGGACACGCCTCGGTCTCGGCAGTGTTGTAATACGTCAAATTCACGTAGCAGCAGTGGTGCTCCGGGAACGCGATTGAGATGCCGTTTAGTGAGGACAAATCATTCTACGTATAAATTATCTACAAATTTTTGGGTCACTTTCTAAATAATCAATGTGTGGTGCATCTACTAATATTTATATATAAACAAATAGTTTGTTATAGATGCAAATGTGTTAAAAACTTTGCATCGCAATACAAATGCCAACTTGTATGCGATTGACATTTTTTTAATCGATGTATCACGTTATTAACTTTTATGCCATGAATGAATATGAATTTATGAATTGTATGAATTTTATCCATCCCTGTTAGACAACATTGTGCGTGTGTGTGTGTGTGTGTGTGTGTGTGTGTGTGTGTGTGTGTGTGAGTGTGTGTGAGAGAGAGAGAGAGAGAGAGAGAAAGAAAGAGAGAGAGATGTGACAGGTGCTGTCTGACCACTGCAGATGGCTCTGTTTTAGCCATCACCTTGAACCGTATTTTATTTCACACTTGTGTGTGTGTGTGTGTGTGTTTATAAGATTACTCATGCGTTTATTTAAACGTCATGCAACACAGCATAACCCTTTACCAGATTCCAAGAAATTCTATAAAGTCGTGTAAACATAAGGGGATAAAAACATATTTACCAGCGAATCACCTCAAGACTCCTGAGAACCTTGAGTCAGTGTTTCCAGCAACACTACATCAGGTGTACTTAACAGTTTCATCAGCACATCTGTTCCATCAGGAGAGACTGATGCTAAGACACGGACACACACACGTATACGTATCACCATAGAGCCGGTCGAAGAAAAGGTAGTACAAGAAACAACACATCGCCCTTTTTGTCTCTTTTGCTCTTTCAAGACATATATATTTTTTTGTTTGTTTGTGTATTTGGATTAAGCACCAGAAGCGATGGTCATTGATTATGCATGCATATTAGCGAGTCAAAGCGCGTGCTAATTATGTTCCTGCTTATTGCACTTGTCAAAGCTCAGGATATTATGTATGAGGTGATTTTATGGGCATATGAATGTAGCAAAAATTAATGAAACCGTAAATTGCGTGCCTTAAAGCTACAGGAAAAAAAAAAAAAAACAAGAAATTGCTTTAATACATTGTTTACTTGGACTGATTTTTCTTTCTCTGTCTCTCATTTTCTCAGCCTACCTTCCATTGGTCGAGATGGAAGCAGCTACGTTGGAAGAAGAGCGACTTCAAGGTGACAGCCCTGTCTTGGAAGACGACGGAGAATGCATATACAATGAAGAAGAGGACGCGAAAGAGTCTCGGAGATTCCAGGATTCCCCTAATAGTAATCTCACCATCCCAGATACTGGCTATCTTTCCCCACTCAGTGACGCAAGCGATCAGATTCCTGATTTTAAGAGTGTTTCTTCGAAAGAAGGACACGAAGAGGACGAGGCGCTGAAAGGCTCGGATAACGGCGTTCTGGATAACCTGGCGCAAACGAAAGGCGTGTGTGCACACCTGATCTCTGATGCTTCCTGGTCTAATGTTGTGATGAATATCATGAAAACCAGGTCAGCGACATCTGGAGCAGCTAGCGTAGGGAGTACAAATGCTACTTTCATAATGAACAGACCAAGCAACCACAATCGAGGTATCCTTAATGGAAGGGCAGAAGGCAGTTCAAACGGCTGCACAGTTAATAATGGCAAAGCTTCTAATGGTGCCGGAGTAGTATATGACTGGCATCAGGCAGCTGTTGCCAAAACGCTCCAACAAGCCCATCAGCACTTAGCAGCAGAGTCGAGCCTTTTTAGCACAGTGCAGCTTTACCGGCAAAACCACAAACTCTACGGCTCGGTTTTGACTGGCGCTAGCAAGTTCAAATGCAAGGACTGCAGTGCTGCATATGACACACTAGTAGGTCTTACAGTTCACATGAGCAATACTGGTCATTACCATGATGACAACCAAGAGAAAGAAGAAGAAAATAACGGCAAACACTGGTCCAAGCCACGAAAGCGTTCATTGTTGGAAATGGAGGGCAAAGACGATGCCCAGAAAGTGCTAAAATGCATGTTTTGTGGCCACTCATTTGAGTCATTACAGGACTTAAGTGTCCACATGATTAAGACTAAGCATTACCAGAAAGTGCCTCTAAAGGAGCCCATGCCAGCCTTGGCCAACAAACTGGTGCCAGCAGCCAAAAAAAGGTTATTTCATGATTCCTCAACATCACCGTGTTCCCCGAAGTCAATTACATGCTCCAGTAGAGTGGCTTCAATGGTTCAGATGAAGTCCACTGTTAATCCTTACGTTACACCAAACAATCGCTACGGATACCAGAACGGTGCAAGCTACACGTGGCAATTTGAGGAACGCAAAGCACAAATCCTAAAGTGCATGGAGTGCGGGAGCTCGCATGATACTCTGCAGCAACTCACAGCCCACATGATGCTCACGGGTCACTTCCTGAAGGTCACCAACACTACACTGAGGAAAGGAAAGCAGCTCGTGTTGGAAGAATGTGTTGAGGAAAGAATACAGTCAATTCCATTACCTCCGACAACTCCTATTGTTAAACTCCAGTCCGTGTCCCCTGCGCTGTCTTCTGGCTCAGAGGCCAGGAAGGATTTGAAGGATGTTAGTGAACCTGTGCAGAAAAAGATCAAGGAGGAAATGGAAGAGGTCAGTTTGGATTCCATGCCAAACAAGTACCTAAGAGAGGAAGACTTTGAGGAGACTGCTAAAGCAGGATTGGATATTCTAAAGTCTCTAGAGAACACAGTGTCTAGTGCCATCAACAAGGCTCAGACAGGAACACCTACCTGGGGAGGATACTCCAGCATCCACGCCGCTTATCAACTTCAGGGAGCTGCAAAGACATCGTTACTTCCTCCTGGGGTTCAAAATGTGCAGGCGGTCATTAACAGCAACCCACTTGAACCTGATCCTGGATTATTAATTTACTCCCCCTCAAGACAATCAGTACCCCTGTCACTCAGGAACAGTGTATCTACCATGGAAGAGCTGGTGGCCAAGGTCTCAGGAAAGACCCTGGGGAAGAAAGAGAGGGAAGGAAGGATGGGGAGTGCAGACGCAGCCAAATTAACATCACCATTACCAAGAGAAAACAAAAATGGTTTTGATGCAACAGAAAATGGAGGTTTTTGCAAAGTGGAACCTGTGGAGATGCCAGTTGAAAGCCAGAATGAGATTTATAGTCAAGAACTATGCAAATCACCCATCGATAATGGCCACAGTTTAAAGATGGTTCATGATCATTCATCTGAGGGGCCTTTCATCAGTCCCCTTAGTTCACTACAATTAGTTGTGAACACACATCTTCCCAAAACATCTAAGGAAGTCACGTCCTCCTCTGATCCTCTTTCAGTGTTATCTAAGTTTAGCAACAGGATGGAGGACCAAACTGCATTCCATTCTTCATCTAATGAGCAAAATGGAATGCTTCATGCAGAGTTCTACGAGAACATTGACCAGCCTATAGATCTCAGAAAATGCAAAAGCAGCCCTGGAAGCGTCAGTCAAGAAAGCGTTATTATTCCCAGCAGCCACAAAGTCACAAACAGCAAAACTAATGAAAGATTCTCTCCTCTGTCAGATTCTCTAAACCTACGAGAAAATGCCCTAATGGACATCTCAGACATGGTGCAGAGCCTCACTAGTCAGCTCACTCCCAAGTCCTCTACTCCACCTTGCCTTTTAGCAAAATCTGACATAGATGGACGCTCATGTGAGGATATGACAGAGAACCTTACGTTTGCGCAGAAACATAAGGGTCGCCAGTCAAACTGGAACCCTCAGCACCTTCTCATTCTTCAGGCTGAGTTTGCATCAAGTCTGCGACAGACGCCTGAAGGTTGCTACACTGTAACTGATCTCTGTCCCCACGAACGTGTGAAAATCTGCAAGTTCACCGGTCTTTTAATGCCCACTGTCTCCCACTGGCTTGCTAATGTGAAGTACCAGCTCCGGAGAACAGGCGGGACCAAGTTTCTGAAGAACCTGGACTCCAGGAATCCGTTGTTCCTTTGCGGAGAGTGCGATTCGAAATTTAAGACTCCTTCTGCTTACATTAACCATCTGGAATCTCACCTTGGCTTTAGCCTCAAGGAAATGGCCAAGATGTCGCCGAGGTGAAGAAAAGAATAGAGAATGCCGTTTGACTCATTAATTCATCAGAGGACCCTCTGGTTTTTGTTCTCCTACATTCACACTGGCGAGTGAAAAAAGCAATATATGGCCACTGCATTCCTCGTACGATATTTTCTACAGTTTATGCAAACGAGTTCTGATGCAGTGACAGATAAATCCATGCTATTTCCTTGACAAAATCCATGCACCAATCCAACCTTAAGCACATAAACCGATCAGGCATAATATTATGACATTATAACGTCTTGAGCAAGTGAATAACACTCATTATCTATTCATCATGGCACCTGTTAGTAGGTGGAATATATTAGACAAGCAAGTGAACATTTTGTTCTCAAATTTGACGTGTTAGAATCAGGAAAAATAGGCAAGCGTAAGGATTCGCACGAGTTTGTCAAGGGGCCAAATTTCAATAGCTAGACGACTGGGTCAGAGCATCTCCAAAACTGTAGCCCTTGTGAGCTGTTCCCGGTCTGCAGTGGTCAGTGTCTATTAAAAGTGGTTCAAGAAAGGAACATTGAAGAATCAGCAACAGGGTCGTGGGCAGTTAAGGCACATAAATGCATGTGGGGAGCAAAGGCTGGTCCGTGTGGTCCGATTAAACAGACGAGCTCCTGTAGCTCAAATTGCTGAAGAAGTTCATGCTCTTGATGCTCGACGGACTGTTTTGGCAGCAAAAGAGGAACCAACACAATATTAGGCAGGTTGTCATAATGTTATGCCTGATCAGTGGCCATCAAGTTATGGTGGTTATGGTGTACATGACGTACTATTTCTTCATAGAAAATGGACAGGCCACACCCGCTAACAAAGCTGGAGAAAAAACATCAGTACCATGTTTCTCGCTAGCGTGAATGAAGGGTTAGCGTGTTTTAAGGGACGAACAGGGATGTCGTTGCACTTTTTCTCCATCGTCCAGGCCATAAGTGTCTAGTGATACTGAAATCTGAAGACGTTTCTGCACTCAGTCTCGGGCAGGCGATCCCACAAGCACTGTACTCTTCCTGCACTAAGCCATTGCAACCCGAAATGAAATTTACTTTACAGTTCGAAAACTGCTGTTTATGGTTTGTTTCTACCTTAAAGCTTTTTAACTCATGTTTAAACGTATTTATTTTCGATTTGCATGTGATGAACGAGTTAACGGCAGATGATATTTGAATAGAATTTGAAAAAAAATATGAAATAGTATGCTATGTTCAGTCTTCTTGGGCATTTTGAAAGGTTTGGATACACATTTCGGTGCCGTTCGTCGACCTTTTGCTTGTTTGTGTCTTAAATCTCAGAAATTTGAAGATTTGAAATAAATATAAGAATGATATAAGTGTGTGTTTGTGTGTGTTAGGATCCTAGACACATTGTACTTTATCCGGATCCTGGTCCAAACAAAACGAATTGGTTGATATATTGATTTATACTTCATTGGCCTCATTGTTTGATCATAATTCCAAATGATTGTGAAAAAAAATTGTATGTTGTGTGTGCGGAGTGTGCGTTTCTCTCTACAATTGTCAGTAACCTGTACAAAACAGAAGCTTTACACTGAATTAGATACACTGGACACACATGCACAGACTGACAATATGTGTGTGCATGTGTGTGCGTGCGTGCGTGTGTGTGTGTGTGTGTGTGTAGGTTTGGTTTTTATCCTTTCGTTAGGGCACCACCCCCTATCCAGTAGGTACAGACACGGCTGTCCGTCTACCCTCTTCTGCGTGAGACACTCAGAATACACTCCGTCTGTGACACACACACACACACACACAGTGGGGCTGATGGGGCGGGGGTGGGGTAGCTGGCTGCAGGCCGCGCACACACGCATCGTTAGCACGAGCTGAGACGCGGCGGTTCGGTGACACGTGTCACGGCCAGCACAACAACCTGACACGGTGCGCATAATTTAAACACAATCTGCATGCAGGAGGGCTTGATCTCCACGCGTGGCCCGGACCCACGGCCTGTCAGGAGGCGTGTGTGCGCGGTGCCACATCCATGCCACTGTGACAGAGAGACACAGATGCGTGCGTGATGCTCACACTTGTCATGTCCACTGAGACGAAACACACACCGGTGTGAAGAAGCTCGGCTTTTCTTGCATAGGGGCCCACACTTCTTTTAGTCTTTATGAGTGTGTGAGGGCGCACGCACGTGTGTATGTGTGTATTTAGTATTTACTGTCTCAATATGGTAAATTTCGCATTTAAATTTTAATTACAGTGTATACTGTTTAACAACAAGTGTGGTGGTGTAGCCAGTAGCGACGATGGCTCACAGCTCCAGGGCCCTGCTTTTGATCCTGAGCTCACGTTTGTATCTGTGCTCCAAGTGACTACAGTACATGGTTTTCCTCTGGGTTCCTCTCACTTCTAAAAGCCATGCTATTAGGTGAAATAAATCTTGATGAACAAGTGTGCAGTATATAAACCGGCATCTCATCCAGGACATACTGAGACATTCCAGGTTATGTATGTATATATGTATATATATATATATATATATATATATATATATATATATATATATATATATACTGAACATTTAAAAAATACAAATAAAATTAAGATAAGGCGTCTGCTAAATGCCGCAAATGTAAAGGTAAATGTAAAAAAAAAAAAATATATATATATATATATATATATATATATATATATATATATATATATATATATATCACAATTTAGGTTTGAACTGAGGCTGTACTTTTGTACATTACATAGAAATTGGAGAAGAAGAACAAGAAGGCAATTTAAAGTGTGTTTCAGTGAATATACCTCCCAGAGGTATCAGGGCTCAAATGTAAATTTTCCAAACACTAAGACATTTATCTGTGATATACATGAAACATGCTGGGATCGTGCTGTTATGGGTAAAATCAGAAACAGGGTTGTGAAGTGGTCTGACCTGTACTGGATTTACTCTTACCATACAGAAAAATTATTTTTTTCAATAACAGCTAATCATGAACTGTTTTGTCCTTCGTATACCACAGCAATTTTCAAAGCATCTGTGCTATTTGTTAACTGAGGAATGAGCTTGGAAAATGAATGAACACATTCGATGCTGGTGCAATATGCAATATGCCCTTAAAAACTGACTGAGAGCAGTACATTTTCATTACCTGCCTTTATAATACTTTTTTCTACTGGTCATGCACCCTGATCTGCCTCATGTGATCGTTCATTACCTCACACACACACACACACACACACACACACACACACACACACACACACACACACACTCGCTGCTTCCAACATACCCACAAGAGCTGCTCCCAACATACCCACAATGTGGTTTGCACACACACACACACACACACACACACACACACACACACACACACATTGTCTTCATAGGATCCTCCTATGCAACTCTGCTGTCAGTGATTTATTTACACTGTCAACCTGCTCACACAGCATAACACACTCAGTGCTTAGAAAGAGAACTGTGTACGTGTGTGTGTGTGTGTGTGTGTGTGTGTGTGTGTGTGTGTGTGTGTGTGTGTGTGTGTGTGTGTATAAGTTGGGGGAATGTTATTTTTATATCTCTGTGAGGTCCAGGGTCCTAACAAGGAGTGAGATTATTGGACCACCTGACAGATTTGACCCTCTACCTGAAACTTATTTACCAGGAATTTACTTGTTTGTTTGTGTGTTAAACAAATTCTATTCAAAAAGCTAGATTTTTTATTTTCGTTGCCAAAGTTATTGTTTGGTTTATTATTACGTAGCAAAAATTTGAATAATGTCACAAGGATAGAAAAAGGTTTGTGTGTGTGTGGGCGTGTGTAAAATGGATAGCATGCCAGCTTTAATTAGCAATCTCAGCACTGTATGATGTAAATATCACATACACCTCATAATTAAAATAATACAACAAACTGATTTAGCTAATTAGACCAGCTAACAGACACACACACAAGAAAGCTCAGATCTCTGTCCTGTGTCTATGTGTGTGTGTGTGTGTGTGTGTGTGTGTGTGTGTGTGTGTGTGTGTGTGGTCTGTAGTTTTTCATGAGAAAAAGGGAGTATAATCTCCTTAGTGAATGAAATACAGCTTGAAAAAAGTCCCATTAAGTGACCCACATTCTTCTGGTCTCCTCCTGTATAAGTGCATGTATAAGTGTGTGTGTGTGTGTGTGTGTGTGTGTGTGTGTGTGTGTGTGCATGTATACGTGTACAAAACTTTAACGAAAAAGTCCAGCTGTGGTTTCTCCTATAATTATTCCTATGCTGTTGGTCTCTCATCACACAAAATCTTCATCTTCAAAATCTCATCGTCTCCAAACCTTGTACACTTTAAAAGGACCTCACAGAGTGCACAAAAAAATCCCCCACACACTCTGACGTAGAAAACCCCCACTGACACACATCACTGGAAGACCGCACACACTCAACCCGACAAGCAGCAAGGAACCAGAGTCGTATTAAATGTCATAACCTGAGAATTTGTATCTACATTTACATCACATTTATTTGCTTGAAAATGTGATTGTCATTCATTCATTTTTATTCATCTTCGGGGGTTGCAATGGATCCTGGAAATAACAAGCATGAGGCAGGAATGTGCTTTGTGTGGGACAATATACAGTACATACATATTTATAAAAAAGGATTTTAAATTAAATATTAAATACTTAAATTACAACATTCTCAAGTTTGTCAACCTCGTTTTTTATGATCCCATAGGGGTGGCAGGAACTTTTTTTTTTCCATTCTATGCATTTTCTATTTATTTTTGCAATAATAATTTAAACATGGCTATTTATTCCATTCGGATCATTACACAAAGCTATTACAGCACCCTTAAAATGTAGCAGCCTTCCTTTACTGCTTTCATTTTGGACACTTCTTTGAAAAGGAAAAAAAAATACAAAATATAAACCCTTAACAATAAATCACTGATCTGGAAATAAGCAAAGAATGAAAAAGATAACAAAAGATCTCATCTCTAAGACACAAATAGTTTGTATGGAGTTGCTTTTTCTTTGACACATGGAAAGAAATCAAAGAAAAACAACTCCATACAAATAATTTGTTGCGGACGTCTTGCAAATGGTTTTTGACCAAAGCAACAACAAAAAAATCAGTTTTCTCCCATTCAGAAATCAAAAGTCAAAAGTTCAAAAGTTCAAAAGTTCAAGTTTTATCATTGCACATAAAAACCATAGAATTTGTTTCATTTTTTCAAATTTTTTTGACGAACAATTTCCTCTTAAGCCTATTAAAAGCTCGATATTTTGCATTATATGCTTTTAATATGCCCAGGAATGTACACAGAGGATGCTTATTAGGGCTGATAAAATGACAATCTCATAAACTGGTGTATGGCATCAAGCATCTCTATGGAACGTACAGTATAAAACCAACACCACAGTTACCTACTGCAATTTAGATTTTTTAACGAATAAAAAAATATTTTTAAAGCAGTAAAATCTAGTAAACACCCCAACTGTCTATTGCTTCTAAAATCAGCCATGAAAAAACCCACAAATGACAGTTATCCAGCCAATATCTGTAATTTACTTTCAAATTCATTATATCAACAAATGTTTGTGGACACCTGACCATAAGATCTGCATGTGCTTTTGAAACGTCCCATTCCACATTTCGTCTCCATTTAATAACCTCCACTTGATTTTGGAGTGTGCTTGAGATTTGTGCTCATCCAGTGTTTGTACAGTCAGCTACTGATGTAGGTGTGGCGAGGAGGCCTGGGGTTCAGTCGAAAGTACCCATGGGGTAGTCGATCCTGCATATAATCCAATGCTAAGAATAAACTCAGTCAAACAAATTTGCTGAACCAAGTCAAGTAAAAGGATCTTTTATGCTACCTAATTTTAACTTGTATGCCTGAGCAACAAAGAAAGTTTTCCAAAATATGGACATATAAACATAATCAAAAACACTTTCATAATTGGTTTTGTGAGGATTAATGCACACATTAATAATAACGAATAAGAACTATTTTTTCTTTCCCTGCACAAGTCCCAATTTGCAGTTATACATTAATTCTGGAAATTGTTCCACTTTTGAAGTGTGCTTTTAGAGATTTGTGCTCATTCAGCTTACAAGAGTGTTAGTAAAGTTAGGTACTGATGTAGGTGAGGTGAGAAGATGTTCAGTAGGGTTGAAATCTGTTGAAAGCTATATAGCAGGCCACTCAATATCTTCCACTCCATCCCATGTAAAAAAAAAAAAATATGTTCATGGAGCTGGCTTTGTGTACAGAGGAACTGTCAACAGGAACAGGTTTGGGTCTCCTAGTTCAAGTGAAGAAAAAATGTAATGCTATCACATCCAAAGACAATCCTATACAATTCTGTTCCTCCAACTTTGCAGTAAGGACTACATATGACTGGAAATGTCAGGTGTCCCAATTGTCTTGTAGATAGATAGATAGATAGATAGATAGATAGATGATAGATAGATAGATAGATAGATAGATAGATAGATAGATAGATAGATAGATAGATAGATAGATAGATAGATAGATAGATAGATAGATAGATAGATAGATAGATAGATAGATAGATAGATATTTTACTGCACAATATAATTGCAGTGAAATTAATTTGTTACAATTTTATTTTAATTACAATTTTATAAAAAAATTATTGCAATTTTTACATACAAGATTTGTCACAACAATGAAATGTCTTGCAAATATCTGAAATAGTACAATGACATAAAACATGTGGTTTTTCCATAAGGCTATGCAGACTTTTATTTAACGTTTTTCCATGTAGTTTTGTGAAATTTAGGATTTTATTATTGTAGGTTTTTTTGCACAGTTAAAATAATGATGCATTGCATACTAGCAAGGTTTTGGGCTTCAGTTTCATTAGCGTGTGTTTAATCTGATTTGAACAGCCTCGCCGTGTGAGTGTGTATTTGATTCAGTGTAATTTAGCGTAACACGTCTGCGCTTAGTCCCTAAATTAACGCAAAGTCCCGCAGCGCAGTACTGCGGCGCTGTGTTCAGTCGTGTTCACTGAACCTCCTCTACGGATGCTTCTACTCTGCCGGAGTTCATTTAGTTTATTTACGTCTTAATGGAAAAACAATGTCTATGTTTCATGGTCGGTAAAAGGGCCATCACCTGTATGAACCCTTTTTGATGGAGCTCCTTTGGCTCACAGTATGATTGTCCATTTTAGACCCATTTGTCAAGCTAACAGTCTTATGATTAGCTTGCAGTGTTTTCATATGCTTTGCTAAATGAATTTTACTTCTAATTCGAACCAAACTTTCCTGTACATGTCAATTTTATACGGTAAAAAGTACTGTCTTGATACACGGATGTGCATTCGAAATTGTTTCCTTCATACTATCAAACATGAACTCCTGCGCTTCTTTTTTCCCCTTCCAGCATCCTAAACCTAGCAAAGAGGTGGAGAAAGGGAGGACACAGGACAAACAGAGGGAATCGTGGGTAATTACTGTGTCCAATAATAGCCGCCGCGGTGGTCCAGGCTGCTGGGTGTGTGTATGATGAGAGCATGCATCAGGCGGCGTAATGGAGAGTAAAATGAGGCAGCAGCACCTATTAATCACCGCTGAGGAAGGGAAGTGTAATTAGACGAGGAAATTCAGGGGAAAAATCAGGGAAGGAAATAAAAGCCGGTGTGTATTTCACAACGAGTGGGCCTAATAACTCCTCGCCTCAACCCTCACACACACACACAGTGGCGGAAGTCCACTTAACGACATGCTTAAAGAGACGGATCGCTGTATTTATCTCCTTATTTATTTATTTAGTCGCTCAGTGGAATGTGGCTTCTGTTCGTCTTCATATCCGCTTCACTGAATGTCATCAGAAAGGAAGAAACTGTGACACGAGGCGACGTGTGTAAATCCACTCTGACGCTAACGTCCGTTAAACTCGGCGGCATTCCGTACATCAGCAGAGCTGCCAGAAAAGAACAACAGAAAAAACCAGAAAGAAGACCCAGAAAGAATGGAAAAAACAAGTGTCAAGAAGGGCCACGACTATAATGCCTCCGAAACTCAAGATACTGTAAATCATTCATCTACAAAATGGTCTTCTTTTTTTCCGACACTCAGTAGTACCTTCATTTATTTTGTTTATGATTCATAAATGAAAATGCGAACACAAAAGGCTTTTTTGGGAGCAGACTGAAACAGGATATTCAAATTATAGATAAAAAGATTCTCATATTTGTCTCAAATAGTTTCTATTTAAAAGGCAGATATGAAATTACATAATCTGATTCCTATCTTGTTGCTATTCAGTGGTGTAAAGAGTATCAAAGATATGAGAAATCTTGACCCTCTGTTCAACTATATTTATGTTTCAATAGATTTTTACTCCTATACTATATATAGATTTTTACTGCTTTACTATATTTTAATTGACAATGAGCGTTACCAATTACATTTTGCACCTCTGCTGAAGATGTCATTAACACTCCCTACTCGCATCTGCTGCCTGTGAGGACATTTCAGTCCAAAAAATCTCTCAAATAAATTCCAAAAACTTTGAGAAGCAGCTTTTGTTAAACAAAAATATTGTCCCTCTCTGAGACTGAGAAGTGCATCAAATCTATTGGTTTTATTGTGTGACCTGATTCTATAATTGTATTTCTTAATCGAAGATCCCTTTTTAAACTTTTTAATTTTTTTACTACGTTGTGTTTTTTTTTGTCCGATTTGTTTGATCTTTGTGTTATTTTGCGTGTTGAAGAAGCTTGATGCAGTGTTGAGGTGTAGTTTTAACTAAACCTCGACTGTTTTCGGCTTTTTGCTAAAATGTGTTTTGATGTTAAAGACTAGTGTATCTTTGAGCCTATATTCAATATGAGACAAATACTCAAGTACTGTTCAAATCAGATACTTTAAGACTTTTACTCAAGTCATATTGGAATTGGTGACTATTAGCTTGTAATGGAGTGAGTTTTGCAGTAATGTGTATATATATATATATATATACACATTAACTCACTTATGAGTTGCAGGGCCTCTTTCTTCTCCTTCTTTCAGCTTTTCCCATTAGGGGTTGCCACAGCGGATCATCCGTCTCCATTTTATTTAATGCCACTCTTTACACCTAGAATAAATATGCATAGCAGTGCATTTCTGCTTGAACACAATCAGCCTGGAAGTAGAATTTTTTTCTGATTCCAGCACCTGGAAATCCTTTAAATGTAAATTTTTTTGGACATCACACCCCCGGCTCACCACCTTTTTAAACTGCTGCCCTCTGGTCAGCGCTACCAAGCAAAAAGCACCAGATCTTCAAGATATAAGAACAATATTTTCCCTCTGAACCATATATGTGAAAACATTCAGGTGCAATATATAATATATATTATTTTTTATTCATTATTTATTACAGTGCATGCAAGTTCACAATTTCTATGCAGTAAATCTGTATTTTTGAATTAACATTAATTTACTGGAGTAGAATATTAAAGAAAAGTTTCACAGAGTTGACTCAATTGGAAATGACGCTCCTGCCTGATTTTAAACAAAACAAAACATTGTAAATAATTATATTATTGTCGAAAAAGTGTCTCTTTTTGATGTGTTCAGAGAACAGAGTTCTGTCAGGAGACTCTCAGTCAGATGTCAGATTTTTCTTTCGGAATTTTGTTTGTGATTTGGTGATGACTTTGGAGACCTACTAAACTGAATGGTAGAGTAAAGCCCATACTCTGTGTGAAAGTGTGTGTGTGAGTGTGTGTGTGTGTGTGTGTGTGTGTGTGTGTGTGTGTGTGTGTGTGTGTGTGTGTGTGTGTGTGTGTGTGTGTGTGTGTTTGGTAGCTCTTATCTGTTTAGAAACTTTGATCACGTAAATGTAGGAAATCTACCCTCAGGCTTACACACACTACCACAAGCCAACACACACAGATCATCAGAGAGCAAAACACACTTTTTACGCTGATGACACTGAATGAAGGCATTGAAGGCTTGTGTGCCACTTTTTTATCTTTATGGCAGCAATGTGCGCACACACACACACACACACACACACACACACACACACACACACACACACACACACACACAGAGATAGATTGACTGAGAGAGAGAGAGAGAGAGAGAGAGAGAGAGAGAGAGAGAACATAACATTACAGAAGCAGCAAGTTCCATCCAGTCGTTTTATTATTCTTACCGTAGGTATCTTATTATTCTGTTTTATGAAAAAAGTTTTAAAAAAAAGTATAATAAAATAATGCAAAATTAAACATACAGTTAATGGTGCTGTTTATTTCTCTATTTGTTTACCTGTCTTTCTCTGCTATATGGTACTTGGTGCCTCCGTAATGTTATGTTATGTCTTCTCTCTCTCTCTCTCTCTCTCTCTCTCTTTCTTTTCTCTTTCTCTCTTTCTTTACTCTTTCTCTTTCTTTGTGACTCAGGATGTGTGTATATGCTGCTATAAAGATAAAAGGTGATACACATGCCTTCATTCAGTGCCATGTGTTTAAAATAATATATATTGTACCTATATAATTATATATATATATATATATATATATATATATATATATATATATATATATATATATATATATATATAAAATAACAGGTGTATTCAGGAGAATACACAGAAATTGGATCAGAGATCGCACATTTAATTCTCCAGATTTCATAATAATAATTCTGATACAAATATTAAATAAAGTATTCAATAGTCAACTACTATTACTAAAACTGATGCTAATAATAATGGAAATAAT